>NW_003314437.1:6343-42866 GCF_000143415.4 Selaginella moellendorffii | reverse complement strand
TCATTATTAGATCCCGCAGTTTCTCCCGTGTGATTAATGTGAATCTGTCTCTTTTGACCAACTTGCGACCGCAGGCTTTGGAGGGTGCAGTGACATTCGAGGACGAGCCACGCTCATGGGAGAAAAGGACACCGTTCAGATCAAAAACGATACAGTACTTTCGCCGTGACTCTGAAATGAAATGCGTTAGCATAAAAAATGGTACAAGTCAATTTTACCATCTACAATATTAGCGAATGGTGCTCCCGATGGTCGTTCAGAGGGTTTTGGTCGAGGAAACGTGAAGGGCGGAAATACTCTCCTCTGCAATGTGGGGTCAATCGCATCCGATGGCGTGTGGGCACATGCCATTTCAGCTGTAGACTCTGGTACAACTGGCTCAACAGTGGCATGGGGTGGTTCCGATGGCGTGTGATCACACGCCATTTCAGCTGGTGCCTCCGTTGGCAAAGTGGACATGACCGAACAGGCAGCAGGGGCGGTGTAGGGAGGTTCCAACGGCGCGTAGTCAGACGATTGGGCACACGTTGGAAATGAGGATACGACCGGCTCGGCGGCTGGGGCGGCCTCATGCGGGTCCAATGGCGCCTGGTCACCGTCAGTTGGATACGTGGACAAGATTGACTCAGTGGTATGGGCAGCATCAAGTGGAGCGTGGTCAGCTTGCTTGGCGTTGATATGGATAGTAGCCTCCACCAGCTCTGATGACTCTTGCAGGCAAGTAGAGTCCACTGGCGGATCCATATGCATGTCCAAATATCTCCCTTCGATTGAGATGGTATCCTCCCGTGCTACTAAAAACAAACTCATTAGCACATTGAATTGACTATACTGTATTTACCATCAACTACTATTGAGGAACTAGGACCGATATCACTTGGGCGCACTGCTGATTCTGAAGGATTGGACATACGTTTCGACCCTTGCTTGGCACTATCCTTCCTCGACACTAAAGGCTAGAGTTTGTATCTTAATTCAACTGAATAATCTCTACTTACCATTTCTTCTGCGACCTACATGGACAATGTTAGAAATGGTAAAAGGTTAGGAATGGATGTACTATTATTTACCTGATGGTTTGTCTTGTATGACCTTCCTCCGCTGCTCTTTGGCCACCTCAGGCTGGCCATCATCGTCATCATCGTTATCGTCGTTATTGTGATCGTCACCATTGTGAGGACCATCCAAGTCCTCTTCGTCCTCCTCTTCTTCGTCCTCCTCTTCGTCCTTCTGCTCTTCCTGCTCATTATCTTTCTCTGGCTCCTCATCCCCCTCTTGCATTTCTTCCATAGGCTGCTCAGGCTGGATTGCTTGTTTTTCCAGGAACATCTTGGAAAATCCTTTGGCCGAGTCTCCATCTCAAAATACAAGACATCCATAGCCTGTTTTAGTGCGTGACCTAGGACCGTACAAGACATCCATAGCCTGTTTTAGTGCGTGACCTAGGACCGTATCCTCACCCGACTGTCTTAACATGGTTTCTGCACGTTCTTGCACCCTTCGAAGACGACGAGATGAGAAAAACGTGGCCCTGACTTGAAAAGCATCCCTCATCCATTGTACCTCTCCATTGAGATTGGGGAAGGGGAGTCCGCCATAGGAATCTGAGTCAGAAGGTGGTGACTGGCTCCTTTCACTCAGCCCTTGATCTGCAATGAATGGCATGAGCACACACGCCATAACCGCGAGGCATTACCTATCATCTTTTCGTTGCCCTTCTTCCTTTTCGAATCAAACGCCTCTGATCCCGACGACTGTCCAACGTGCTTTCGCTTTTTATGACCACTGTCAGTTTGAGCTTGGCTGGTGCTTGCCTGTTTTGCCTTTGAAGAAGTGTCTCCTGCAAGGAATGGCATGAGACCACACGCCATTGCAAATATAATTTGTACCTCCTTTTTTCCTATTGCTTGTCTGTTTGTCCTTCTTCGACGCGCCACCAGTGCGCTTTTCAGTCCTCGTGTCTGAATATTCACAACGATCTATAATCAAAATGGTGTGAGGCCTCACGTGACCTTACCTTGTGCAGGTTGTGACCTCGGCCTAACATCAGTAGCTGTTAACGCCGTTTCAGCATCTGGGGGTGGCCACGCTCCTGCATACAGAGCTTGTGAGATAACATTTAAACTTAAAGTGCGTACTCACCAGGTTCGTAGAGAAGATACTGTTTTTCTTTGGCAACTGTAATTATATGCTCCATTGAAGTCACCTCTTCAATGGAGTTTGTCACCGCAACACACGGGACACCCTTGAGTAGTACGGCTCGAAAGAATAGTCCGCCGCAGTTGTACTCGACAACGCATTTGCCCTTGGAGTCACCCGCTATTGTGTTGAAGACCCAGCTGAGCATTTCCCATGCTGCACCTGGAGCTTTCTTTGGATTCGAAAGCTCCATAGCCGTCTTCAGTTCCTCAGGCACGGGTAAATTGACCTCCCTCAGATCAATTCGATCGGCTTTGTTGAACGAAGCTGGGAAGTCACTCCAGTCCCACTCTGCTGCAGGACCAATAACAAGGGCGACTGTGAAGATGCGGACATTCGTCGGTATCTTCTTCTTAGCCATTATCCCATGGATCTCCCGCATCTCCTTGCCTTTCAACCGAGCCTTCACCTCGTTCAAGGCCTTCCAGAACTTGTGATAGGATTCGGAGTCGTAGATCATATAGTGGACTGAAGATTCCACCTCCGCAAGTCCCACCATTAAGTCAATGATGGAGCTGACTTCGTCTGCATGAGTGATCTCCTCGTTTGTGAAGTCCATCACACAAAAGATGTTCTTGACCTGCTCATCTCCGCGGGAAACGATGCTCCTCCACCTTTGATCCTCATCCGAATTCACGTATACCCGGTAAGGTTCTCGATAGGCCTCTGCTGCGGGGTCGAGCTGTTTCTGAAGCCGGCGGTCGACATCCCTCTTAATGAAATTTGGATACTAATCCAACTTCTCAGCTTTACTTTTCGTGGCATCCCGCAGCAGATCGATGAACTTGGGGGCCCCCTTCACGTACTCGTCGATGTCTTCATTTGACAAGTCCAGCTCTTCCATCATCTCTTGCGTGGTGTCGATGCTCACCCTCGCCACGGCCACTTGCTCGAAGATCCAATCCTTCAATAGCGCACGAGCTCTCAGAGTCGTGCACAAGTCCTCGTATGTCACAATATGGCCGGGAGTCATTTTGGTCTTGTTGAAGACTACCTCACCAAGTAGAAGAGCATTAGCCACTGTCAGAAGGTCGTCGTCGTCTAGAGACCGCGAGAAACGCAAGGCGTTGAGCTTCAAATCATTGGGCTTCCGGCCGTCCTCCACACCCATTGAGTTTAGCAACTCCCCGTCATGGTACCTCCTTAGCACATCTACCCATTTGTCAAAAACAACTTTTGTCGCGTGTAGAATGTTATGGATGCTGAGTGTGTCATTGACCCCCAGTGTTTTCGAGAGAAGACTCGAGAATTCCTGCAATGGAAATGGCGTGAGGCCACATGCTATGCCACATGCAACGAGGCTTACCTGCCAGGCGCTAGTTGCTAGTGCACGTCCTTGTCCTGGTTTTTGTGGCTTCTTCAGTTGAACCCAGAGCTTCCGTGTTCGTGCCAATGTCTCGTGCAGACCCGATTTGTAGCACGTTTCTTGCTTGACATTCTGCGCGTGGGAGATGTATATGATAGATCGGAGGGGCGAGTTGCCTTTTATCAGGCGGACAACTCTTGTCTTGAAGACTTTCTTCACCTCCTCGCCCACCATAATATCCACAACTATCTGTTGCATCGCCAAGCTAGAATGCTGCCCGGAGATGGCATAGAACCGGATGTTCTGATCGTCCAACACCTTCCTATTGATCAAGTCTGGAAACCTCGTCTCGCCCTTCATTGTTCGGTAGTAGGGGATCACGTCTGCGATGTCGGGTGTTACTGGACTTGCCAGCATCTTCTGCTTCAGTTTCTCCACCCACTCATCAGATACTAGCCTGTGGTTGTATTTGCTTTGGATGTCGATACGGCTCACGTCGATTGTATATACTTTGTTGGAATAGTAACAAGTACTATTATCTGCGACGATTTTTGCTGCCTCTTCTTGCTCTTTCTGCTCTTTGCGGCTCTTCTTTTTGGTGGGTGTAGTGTTCGAACCCGAGGCAATGGCATCACCGAGTAGCTTCTTTTTTGGAGCAGCAGAGTCGGACGTCGGCTTGAGCTTGACCACCCTTTTCTGCTTCGGGGTAGTTTCCAGATCGACCCCCTTCCCCTTCGCTTCGCAAACTGGAGGCACTCTCAACGGCTCAATGTTGGAATATAGTTTTTGAACATCGCCGTAGGTGAGGTCCGTGGATTCCATGTGATCTTCATAGACCCGCAGCGTCTTTGAAATTGTGGGCCTTCTGGACAACCTCTCCCTAGCTCCCTCTAGGAATTCCTCATAGCCGCTGCCCCCCTCCGGGAAGCCGCTAGGATGTGCAAGGTGGATCTTGAAGGCGGACGCTGTCTCTACCACAAGTGCCAGTCCATATTCTTGCATGGAACTGCATGGAGTGTCTGTCACTTGGATGAGGATCCCCATGCATTCTTTTCTCCCACCATCTGTGTTGTACAGCATCAGATCCTCGCCTTCCATCCCGAAAGTCCAACTGGTGAGCTCCTCCCCCTTCTCTGCATCCACATTGACAGTGGCTGGAAGAAGAACGCAATTCCTCGCCTGTTCAAAAATGCACAACAATTAGAGCTGACAGATGAAAAGCTAGCAGCTGGAAATAACGTGAGGCCACACGCCATTCACCACTGCATCAGATGTCTTGAGGCTGCATCCTAAGATGGCGTGAGGCTACACGCCATCTGTAACCGGACTCCACTCGAGAGCCCAATCGGTGCATGCCAATGTTGCTACTGAATGGCATGTGGCCTCATGCCATTTTCTACTTCATCTAAAAGACTTACCATTTGAAGCCGAATGGAGGCCGTGACAATCGAGGCCGGACTCGCTGGCGAATGTGCACTGTGTGTGCAGCGGATCGTAGCAGCAAGGCTACTCTGCCACTTACAGTTGGAGAGTGGTGCTGAAATCTCCCGGGACGCCAAGTGGGCTGCGTGTGGGTGGTGGAGTGGGCGGTGGAGTTGGCGGCGAAGTTACAAACTGGGTGTGTCTTGAAGTGGACGCCGATGCACACGAGCGCGATGCGAGCGCGAGTGTGATGCAAGCGCGAGTGGACGCCGATGCACACGAGAAACCTGTAGAGAAGTGAGCGTGATCGCGAGTGGGAGCACGATGCGAGCGGGAGCGCGAGTGTGATGCGAGCGCGAGCGCGAGTGTGCAAGCGCGAGTACAAAGCAAAATGCAAAACCTAACCTCACACGCGCGAAATGTCACAACGGTTGGTAATCCCGCCACGTCATCATTCCTCGGACTTAGGCGCCACCATTAATTTCTGGATTGCCGCGCGCATGCAAGCACGCAAAATCCAAAAGAAATCCGCAACGTCATCATTCCTCGGACTGCATGCACGCGAAATCCAAAAGAAAGATCATGATTGGGATATCATTTAATACCCTCGCTATATTTATACCATGCATGATTGGATATTCCAAAGCATCTTGTATTTCCAAAAATGGCAGATGTTCAGCTAAATAAAGAAATTCTATCTGTTTCTATTTTTCTCTCAAATCAATATTATAGCGTGTGGGCTCATGCAATTTTGAACCAAAGAAACCCAAAAAACGTTGGACCCAAAATATTTTGAAAAAACCCAAAAAACCCTAAACATTTTAAACCCAAAAATCCAGGCATCCTGTGGCGTTATTCCTTGAATGGCGTGTGGGCGCATGCCATTTTCAGGGCCAAATGCTGAATGGAGAAAAATTCCCTTTCAGTGCAAATGCTGCAAGAGGCAGATGCCGAGCACAAAGGACTGTAACTACCTCACATGACACAGATAAACTTTTCTCTATTTGGCAAAGATAAACTTTATAGCGTGTGGGCTCATGCAATTTTGAACCCAAAAAATGCACCAAAAAATTATCGGCGTCATCTGCCGTTATCTCTTGAATGGCGTGGGGCCGCATGCCATTTTCAGGGGCACATAGGAGTATATTCCTAGGATATTCTGACACGCGCGAGATTTTTTTTAGTTTTCTAGAGATCCAACCGTTAGATCGCAACTAGATTTTACAGAATGGTATACAATGTCTTTCTTGATGACCCTGCAAAGAAGCATCTCAATCGGACACCACATGAGACCACACGAGCCTTACAATGTTTCAGGGGCATTTGCCATAGATCCGACCGTTATTTTGCTCCAAGATTTTACAGTTTGGTGTGCATTGACCTTTCCATCGAAACTGCAAAGGGACATCACAATCAGATGCGGGATCACAAGAAACTAACTTCACTAACTCTGGTTTCACCAAGATCTACGTAAGGAGTTATGAAATGAAAGGACCCTCTCTATTGAAATGTATTTATGGTCCTAGGGGCATTGTGACATATCAAAGGATTTTGCATCAAGTTCTGTATTTGCATGTTTATCAAGCTACTGAATTGCTAAACCCTAAACCCTAAACCCTAAACCCTAATCATGTGGCAAATGCTGCGTGAAGAAAGATGCCCTTTCTGGGCAAATGCTGTAAGAGGCAGATGCCGAGCAGATGTATCTCAGGCTAGCGAAGGGGACGAACGAAAGCTAGCTATAAACATGACGGGATGCAAATAGATTACTAGGCTGGTCCTACGAAAATCAAAAACCATAATTGAAAACATTGAAAATGCAAAAAGAAAGGTTTATAATATTTTTGAATTTTAGGCAACCAAAGGAATGTAAGTAGGGCATGTGTTTGTAAGTTTAAAAATGCCTCAACCACTTAAATTCCCAAGTAAATAAAGCTGTTTCTATTTTTGGTACAGGTAAACTTTATAGCGTGTGGGCTCATGCAATTTTGAACCCAAAAATGCACCAAAAAATGCTCGACTAGCATTATTCTTTGAATGGCGTGTGGCCTTATGTCGAGCATTATTCTTTGAATGGCGTGTGGCCTTATATTGCCATAAATGGACGTACACACACAGCGTAATTATTCCTTTACACGGCGAATAATCTTGGCGCGGATCGCTGACATGGCATGGCAAAGTTCGAATCACTGACATGGCACAGCTGGATCGAGGCAAGGACATGATGTGACAAAGTTCAACCTCCGACAGCAAAGTCTAGAAGCTACTCAGTTTGAAATTTGTCAGAGGAATCATAAGATCTGGTTTGTCAGAGGATTTGATGTGACGTTCAAGCGTGTGTTATTTTTGAATTCTCGAACTCATTCCTAGGTCTATCATTTTTGTGCGCCGTGTTCTTGGTTCCGCTGAGCGCAGTGAGCGCTGCTTGTGTAAGCGGCGTTGTGGGCTGTGGTTTATGTGTCTACGAGCGGTTGCGGCATTGCGAGCGCCATTGCGAGCGGCAGTTTATGCGAGTGGCAGTTTGTGCGAGCGGCGCTACGAGCAGTTGCGGTGTTGCGAGCGGCGCTACGAGTAGTTGCAGTGTTGCGAGCGGCACTGTCTTTGGTGTGGCTACCGCTTCCTCTTGATATTCGGCACTTGTGCTTCCTGGTATGTTCACCATGGAATGGCTTAGGACCACATTTAGAAATGGCATGAGGCCACATGCCATCTTGGGCCCTTGCAATTTCATGGCTAGCGTATTGTCATGTATGTTTTTACTTGCCTGCAGCTGTGTGTATATCAAGATGGCATGAGGGCTCATGCCAATTTTGTGAATGCGAAATTTCACGTGGGTGTCAATAGCATGTTTGAATAATGGCATGTGGCCTCATGCTATTGAGGTTGTTTGGTATGTTATGATTTAGGCCATTCTCCAATCATTTTTTGTATGGTCTTAACTTCTTTTCTGCACTTTCAGAATGGCCTTCAGGGTTGGGGAAAAGGTTTACATTTTGAATGGTGGGAAGAGAGTTGCAAAAGGGACCCTTGTGTCTATGGATCGGAACTTTGTTATACACTGTCAAAGGCTTGGGGAAGGCAATGCTGCTGTATCAGTAGAGACTGTCTTCGATGGGAATGTGGTCGCTATTGAACGAGGAGAGATGGTCGTCGGGGTAAATGTTGTTGTTGCCTTGAAAAATCTTCAGAAGAAAGCAGATGTTGGGGACAGCGCAAGTGCGACGCATGTTCCCTCCGTGGATCTTAAGAACCGTGCTACATGGATTCAGGCCAAGGTGTTTCTAAACAACCCCGAGGGGGAGGTGGTAGCTGAGGGCTTAGCCACAGTTGTCGATCCAAGAGATGCGGTTGCTATTCAAGAATTGGGCTGGGATGATATTGGAGTTGCGATTTTAGAGGTTGTTGACACAGAAGAAAACAGTCTGACTATTGGAAGCATTGTGCGGTGGAAATTGAGGCACTTAGTGTTTGAGAATGTGAAGGATTCACAATCAAACACCACTACAACTGATGACAGAACATCTCTTCATGGGAAAAGAAAGTACACCTTCCTAAAGCGCAGCCAAAGGGATCTGAGCAACGAACCGAAAAGGCAGAAAATGGCGATGGAGGTTCGAATGGTCTCGACAGTTGCTTGTTGCAAGAGGAGGTGCTGTCAACATGCTGATTGGGATGCTATTGAAGAGGAGAGAGCAAGATACAAGACATTGTCCTGGAAGGCAGCTCGCAATTTTGTGTATGAGGCATTACGGTCATCTGTTGATGCTTCAGAACATCAGGTGGGGGGCATGGTCTTCCAGAGGGGTTTGGTCTGCATGAAGGCATGGAGAATCATTTATGGAGTCCCTCGAACCACATTCTACAGAATCAAAACTGAGTTCGAGGAACAAAGGGTTCAACAGGCAGTCCATGGGAACGACGGTACGCACAAAACCAGGGGTCATGTTGTATATGGAGAGGCAATCTTCAAGAGGTTTGTCGAGACATGTAGCGAGCAGCAACCACATAAAACCCGCCTCTTGGAAGATGGAACACGAGACACCCAACGAGTTCTCCCTTCCATGTATACCAAGGGGGCCATATTGGAAGATGTGAATCGGGAACTCCAGAGTAATGGCTACAGGAAGCTGAGCCAATCTAGATTTAGTAGATTGTGGAGCAACAAGTTCAGGGATGTGAGTATAGGAAAGTACTCCAGCTTTTCAAAGTGTGACGAGTGCACTGCTATCAAAATGGCTTTGTCGAAGAATTCTTGCAGCGCTCAAGAGTGAGAGACGTTGGTTAGAAGGCGGCTCGACCACAACATCGAGCAGAGAAGCTGCAGGACTGCATATTATCATAACAGGATTCTCTCCATGGAGAGACCTGACTCTTACCTCTGCATCATCCACGACAAAATGGACCAGAAAAAGACGTGCTTACCTCGACTCAATCCTGCCCCCAAGGCAATCTCTTCATCCATGCAGCTGCCTGTGTCTCTGTTTGGCATAATCGCTCATGGGCATGGTGCCCAGAACTATGGGAACTTCTTTGTACCTCTATGGGGTGGCGGGGGTGCAAACATGATGATTGCGTCCCTAGCAAAACACTTAAGGTCTCTGCAAAGTGCGCAGACTGAGCTGAACGGCCAACCCTTGCATAAGGCCCTTGTCGATCGAACCCCATACAGGGTTCAGCTGGAGGAGGAGCAAAGGCTTGCAGTATCGCGTGGGGCCCCATGCCATCCCAGTGAATATGTTGGCCGTCAGATTGTAGGGTTATCACGTGAGGCCTCATGCCATTCCGACGAGGCTGGTCGCCCGGTGAATGCACAGCCTCATCCAAACGAAGCAGAATCTCAAGGAAGTTCTTGCGGCCGATGTGGCCTTCCACCCCATCTTCTGCTCCAAACAGACAATGCTGGCAGTGAGAACAAAAACATGTACGTCTTCGCGTACTTGGCGATGCTTGTTGCCAAAGGCATATTTGAAACGGTTACACTTGGCTTTCTCATGGTTGGGCACACTCATGAAGACGTCGATGCCATGTTCAGTCACCTGGCAGAGTCCCTCCGGCGATCCAATGTCCTCACCCTCCCACAACTCTACGATGAATTCCAAAATTGCATCAAAGGCACTGTTGAAGCTGCACTTCTGACAGAGGTTCCAGACTTTAAGGGGTTTGTAAGAGGCTACATCAGGGATGGATCCGAAACGCTGATTGGCCACTCCAAGCCTCTTCAGTTTCATTTCAGCATGTGTGACGGTGCTCCAGTGATGAGGTACAAGATGAGAGAATGGGACACAGTGTGGCTGCCAGTGGACGGCATTGAACTCTTCAAGAGAGATCCCATAACTGGGGAACCTATGATTCCTCAGGGTTCCCCACGGCCGATGCACCCGGATGGACTCAAAGACCAGGAAAGTATAGTGGCCGGGATTAGACAGCATATTGCCTTCTGGAAGAGGGGGTTGGTGTTTGGTGGAGAATCCTATTTTCAGAGGTGCAAGCCTTTGCTCGAATACTGGGAGAAGATTATATCTGCTATCCAAAATGGGCTGGTTGTATATGAAGAATTGAAAGAGTCCTTTTGGCCAGAACCCAGAGCACCAGATAGTAGCGGAACAATGTCCTCTGGAAATGCAGTGACAGATAACGATGTTGAGGATCACTATTGTGGGCCGAGGAACAAGAAGCCGGATTCAGCATTCAATCCAGTACAGGTCTGCAAAGGAATGGTCGTGCTTGTCAGACCCAGTAATAAAAAACAAATGATATGGGTGGGGCGCTGCATCACTGATGCAGAGGAGGACGCGGAAACTAACTCCTTCAATGTAACTGTGGAGTGGTTCAAGCCAAGTTCCGGATATACGAAGGATTGCCTAGAAAAGAGATGGGTGCTGAATCCAAGGGATCCCAGCATGAGCATATCGGTGGATAATGTTGTGCATGGTTGGATGCGGAAGCAGAGTGCCACCATCACCTTGCCAGACCATGCAAGAGATGCAGCAAGAGCATTCATAACTCGGGTTCAAGGTGAGATTCATTAATATGTGAGACACAAAATCCCTAGGCCCCAAAGTGGAGCCGGAAGGGCGCCACATGGTAGTGGCCGAAGCGAGAGCCAAACGAGCGTAACACGTTTGGACCAAAAGCTCCGACTTGAAAAGTCAAGAGCGGGAGTGGAACTCCCAACGAAGTGCTCGAGGAACGAACACGAAGCGAGCAAAAGGCGAGGCTCCAAAAGGGGACCCAAAAGGGCCAACACATGACACGTGGGAGTGTCCGAGATGGACCCGAGTTGGAGTCCGAAGTGGAGTCCGAGGTGGACCCGAGATGGACCCGAGTTGGAGTCCGAAGTGGAGTCCGAGATGGAGTCCGAGGTGGACCTGAGATGGACCCGAAATGGAGTCCGAGATGGACCCGAGATGGAGTCCGAGATGGAGTCCGAGGTGGACCCGAGAGGGACCCGAAATGGAGTCCGAGATGGAGTCCGAGATGGACCCGAGATGGAGTCCGAGATGGAGTCCGAGATGGACCCGAGATGGACCCGAGATGGAGTCCGAGATGGAGTCCGAGATGGAGTCCGAGATGGAGTCCGAAGTCGAGACCGAGACCGGGACCGAGACCGAGACCGAGACCGAGACCGAGACCGAGACCGAGATCGGGACCGAGACCGAGACCGAGGCCGAGGCCGAGACCGAGCCCAAGCCCGAGTCCGAGTCTGAGTCCGAGTCCGAGTCCGAGTCCGAGTCCGAGTCCGAGTCCGAGTCCGAGTCCGGAGCCTGAGAGGGTGAAAGCCCAAAGCGTTCGTCTCCCAGACCCTGGGGGGTTTGGTGAGCTCCAAAAGTATAGTAGGGGGAGGACTGCAGTGGAGCCAGTTTGGCCAGGAAAGGCCAGTTTGGCCCAGGAAGGCCGGACCCAGTGTTGAGTGAGGAGCTGCCCACTGGGAAGTCCAAGACTAGAGTGAACACAGACCGACAAGTGGGGTAGCTTGGTGAAGTGTTCAAGAGCCGGCTCTAGTTCCCCCGGGAGATCGACTGGCCGATGCTCCCAGTCCAAGTGTGGGTGGCACTACCTACTTGGACACCTGTCGTGGCTCAACGGAACCTCGCTCTAAGCCCATGGCTAGAGCACCTAAAGGCGAAAGGCGAGGAGAGTACCCAGGTGGCTCGCGTAAGGCCACGGTGTTCCGAAATGTTGTCCCGAAGGCCCAGACTGTGGAAAGGAAGAGGATTAGTCCTCTGAGGTAGTGACCAAGGACACAGTCGTGTGGTGAGGAAGTCCCAGAGGACCGTGGGACTTAGTGGTCGGGCCTGTGGGTCTCGATCTAGTGGCAGTGTTGGCAAACACGGCCAGGGGCAGAAAGGGACTTAGTGGGAACTGACAGAGGGATATTGGGGAAGGCTATTCCCCTTGTCGGTGGGCATCCTAAGGATGCTAAGGAGTGGATCTGAGATGACCACTCACGGATGGTTTGCCTAGTCTTGGAGAGCCAAGACGGTGATGCAAGTGGTAGTGGACTACCAGTGTGGCAAAGGTGATTGGGCATGGCCTTAGCGTAACGAGCTGCTATGTCGGTGGTACCTTTGAGTGTCGGTCATGGGATCGGACACGTGGAGCACTTGGACCAAGTGCAAATGTTGAGTGGCATGGATGCCATTCTCGGGGCTAGCAAGTCCCAAGTCCTGGATTGGACTTATGGAGGTTGTGAATGAGACTCCTCCAAGTGGTTGGAGGTGTGGTTAAGTGACTAAAGTAGAATGGAAAAATTTAGTCGCTTACATAATATTCCTTTACAAAGTTTCTAATGTATTTTATTTCAAGGTGAACAATCCGAATCTGAATCAGAGGAGGCTTGATATAGTGTGTGAGGTAAAACAAAGATGATGTGACATATGCATTTACCAATCACACGTGCATAAATCTTATAATATGGCGTGTGGCCCATATTAATGGCACATAAACCCATATTGTGGGCTTACGTGCTTTATGTACCATCATTCCCTTGCAGCGTGTGTGTTGGTTTCCTTTTATAACACAACGAACTCCATATTTTAGGGTGAAGAGCGTTCTCATGGCAAGCACAAAATCTGTAAGTGAGGCAGAAAAGGAGACGGAGAAGGAGATAGGTGAAGATGTAGAATATATAAGTCTTCCAAACTCCCCGTACTATACTCCAGGTGATCATTTTTCTGAACAAACGGCAACATTAACAACTATCGAGAACGCCCCAGTAACGTTAGAGACAACAATCCAAAGCAAAACAACTGACCCGGAGAAGGATGAGAGTACCGCTGAGAGTACCAAAAAGGAGGTGTCCACTAGCGCTTAGGCTTATAATGGCGTGTGCCCTCATGCCATTTACTTGATCACCAAATACCTTTTTCCCTTTGCACTAGTATATCTTAATACCGGTCTGAGAAATAGAATGGCATGTGCCCTCAGGCCTTTTACTAAATCACCTTTGAAAGAAATGCAAGCCTCTATGTCGTAAAAAAAAGGTACTAGAGAAATTTCTTAATAATATGAATGTTATTTAGTTTCATGAAAATACACTAAGGGTCAAATGAGTTAAATGACTTCTCCAGACTAGCAATGCCTCTTGCTACACCTTCACAATTAGATTCGTTAGAAAAAGATAACATTGAATAATATCTAAATGTTCTCACCATTAAGTTATATGTCTGGCTAATAGGAATGACGTTCATCTTGGAAAGCTCACCACACGCTCAATGAACAAACAAATAGTGTGTGCGCGCATGCCATCGCTCTTCTTTAGCTTCAGATTCGGCTTGTTCACCTTGACAATGAGATTTATTATACAACCAGATGGACTCAGTCTGGACATAAAGTCACCGCGCTAGTCACCATGCCCCAGATATGTCTAGCCCCTGGACAAAAAACATATAATTTCACGTCATTTTCAAATACTTGAAAATTTGTACCTAGTCCCATTTTACTGAATAAATCCCACTTTAACGAAATAGAGCTTTTTGGACTAAAAGCTCCAACTTGAAAGGTCAAGAGCGGGAGTGGAACTCCGAACGAATTGCTCGAGAAACAAGCACAAAGCAAGCAATAAGTGAGTCTTTAGAAAAGGGACATGAGATGGAGTCTGAGATGGATCCGAGATGGAGTCTAAGATGGACCCAAGATTGAGTCCGAGATGGACCCGAGATGGAGTCTGAGATGGAGTCAGAGATGGACCTGAGATGGATTCTAAGATGGAGTCCGAGATGGACCTGAGATGGAGTCTGAGATGGACCTGAGATGGAGTTCGAGATGGAACCGAGACTGAAACTAAAATCGAGACCGAGACAAATCCAAGTCCAAAACCGAGACCGAGACCAAGTCTGAGTCCAAATACTAATACAAGCTATTGGGTGAAAGCCCAAAGTGATCATCCCCTAGGGGGGGGGCTGCGGGGGGTTCCAAAAGTATAGTAGGGAGAGTCTGGGGGTTGGAGCCAGTTTGGCTAGGAAAGGCCAATTTGGCATAGGAAGGCTGTACCCAGGTGTTGAGTGATGAGCAAACCACTGAGAAGTCCAACACTAGACTGAATACAGACCGACAAGTGGGGTAGCTTGGTGAAGTGTTCAAGAGTCAGCTCTAGTTCCCCCGGGAGATCGAATGGTCAATGCTCCCAACCCAAATGTGGGTGGCACTATCTACTTGGATACCTAGCGTGGCTCAACAGAACCTCACTCTAAGCTCATGGCCAGAGCACCCAAAGGTGGAAGGCGGGGAGAGTACCCATAAGGCTCGCGTAGGGCCACAGTGTTTCGAAATGTTGTCCCAAAGGCCCAGATTGTGGAAAGGAAGAGGAGTAGTCCTCTAGTGTAGTGACCAAGGATATAGTTGTGTGGTGAGGAAGTCCCAAAGGACCATGGGACTTAGTGGTCGAGTCTATGGGCCTCAATCCAGTGGCAATGTTGGCGAACACGACCATGGGCAAAAAGGGATTTGGTGAGGATCGGAAAAGGGATATTGGGGAAGGTTATTCCGTCTATAGGCATCCTAAGGATGCTAAGGAGTAGATCTGGGATGATCACTCATGGATGGATGGCCTAGTCTTTGAGAGATAAGACTTTGATGTAGGTGGTGTCAGACCACCAGTGTGACCAAGGTGAATGGGCATGGCCTTAGCGTAATGGGCTGATATGTCGGTGGTACCTTGGGGTGTCGGTCATGGGATCGGACACGTGGAGCACTTGGACCAAGTGCAATGGTTGAGTGGCATGGATGCCATTCTTGGGGCTAGTAAGTCCCTAAGTCTAAAATAGGACTTATAAAGGTTGTGAGTGAGACTCTTCCAAGTGGTCGGAGGTGTGGTTAAGTGACTAAAGTAAAATGGAAAATTTAGTCATTTACAACTTGGTATTGGAGCTGTTCTTTAGTCCGACTCTTATTGGTGGCCAAGTATATCACCACTTATATTAGAAGTGGAAGGTCCTAGGTACGGACCTATCCTTGAGGAGTAGCATGTCGAGAGGACATGGCTCTCCACTCAAGTTCATACGTGAACTTGTACGTAATGTGGTAGATGGAAAAGGGCCAGTAAGGGAATGACTTTGGGATCTTGGGAACAGTATAAGGGTTTCCTCAGAAAGTTGAAGGTGTGATCCAGATGAGCATTTGACTTAGCAAACGGGCTAATGTAGTTGTGGTAAACAACTATAGTTGGGATCACAGGAAAGATGCAGACTCCAAAACAATAAAAGAGTCATGAGATTACCCTCATGTAGTTGAGGCTGGTGGTCATAAATTTGAGACCAAAATTGATGATCGTGGGAGGTCAAATACGGAAGAGGACACAAGTCTTTGAAATGGTAGCCAAGGCTATCTTTAATAAATGCTGGAATAACCCAAGGAGTTGGGGGTGTATTTAGAGGATGTGTTGGTATTCTCATCACATGGACAAGTGTTTTTTTTGCCCCCAGAGAACAAAATCAAGTGTTGGAGTAACACTTAAAAAGATGGTCCTTGTGAATACGGCACGAATACAAGAAGTTGTATTCCAGCAAACTAGCACCTCAAAATAAGACCTTATGGGTCCTTAGATTATAAAGTCCAAAAATGCTAAATGACTCAAGTAGAATCAAGGAATGGTTCTAAGGGGTTGCTAAAAGCATTTGGACTGAGGATCTCCCCACAAAGAATGGGGAGGATCATAAGATCCAAACATGAGAACAATGGGCATCTCATTGATGGTAGAAGGTGCCATACTAAAGTTGTGGGAAAGGTGTTCCCAGAAGAAAATAACTTTGACACAAAGTTGTGTATAAACTCTATAGTGCAGTGCTAACAGATAGTTGGCATGAAAAAGGACCGTATCAGTCTTGGCAAGGACCTAAACACAAGTAAAAAGTGTCATAAAGGTAGGCTCGTGGGGCTGATGGTGCAGAGACACCGAATGTACTAAAGTATGATGCCTTAAGATGAAGTTGATGGGTTCACGAGAACCCTTTCCCAAAGGAATCCTAATGGAAATAGAAATGGCATAGCCTAAGCTAGAAGGCATGCAGTTAGAGTGTGGTGATCCAGATAATGATGAAGGTGTGGAAGCACCAAGCAATAAGTTGTAAAACTTGACAACTATGAGGCAACTAAGCAAGAGGTGCAAGATAATTGATTAAACGGGTAGAAAGTAGTTACCCAAGACTTCTTAATGGCATAAAGAAGCTAGATATACTCTTACAGGGGATAAATTGCTTATGTTGCAATATAGTGAGTCAATGTTGTAAAAGGAAATATTCATTGTCAAGGAGGCCATCATTAGGACACCCAAACACTCTAGAATACCATGAGGTAGTGTTTAGTGTCGAGAGGGCAATAGATAAGGCCCAAGGGACTAAGTCCTTAGCGAATGATGGATAGAAAGTGCTATCCCAACGTTCAAGGTTGTGGAAACAGAAGAAGACTGTCTACCCGAATTGGACAAAGCCAAAATGGAATTTTGGCAAGGCTAGTGATAGGCATATAAAATCCCATAAGTAGCAACATTAATCCCGGTGTGTGGGATTATAAGTTAAGCATACCCAGATTGAAGAACTACTCCCTAGGCTATCGAGTAGGTTCATCCCTAAGAATACTTGCTATCATATAGTAGAAAGTGCAAAGCTATCCTCCTATTCTGGAGGAGAATAACCGTAGAAAATGTGTGAGACCAAAGGCAAGTAGTAAGGGGATAGAACCAAACCATAAGAATTGAATTGCATAACCAAGGGTGGTTATGCCAGTTAGGAATGGAGAATCAAGTGGGTGCTCAAGCATGTTGTTACTAGCAACTGTAATGCTATGGAGAGTCTAAAGCATGGAATTGTCCATGTTAAACCATATAGCAATTTAAAAGCTTGTGGAAGGAGAGGCCTTAGCAAGCTAAGGGACAGAGTTCCTTCAAAGGTTCCCAAAGACAATTCTAGGTAGCTTAATACCTAGAAAACCAAGTGTAAATGGTTTATAGAGCATGCAAAATCAGAGTGGCGCAGCAGAAGTGTGGTTTTGAAGCTTGCCAAGAGGCGAAGCTATCAAGGTTAGGGAAGTAGTTTTCGAGTGTTCAAAGAGAGGACTTTGAACGAAAGTCGATGGTTAAGGACTTTTATGCTTATGCATGAACCATGTTACGGTGGTCGGATGACTTGTTAAGTGAGATTGGCAAGTCAGGGGAACAAATACCCTAGTTGAAGGAGCCAACTTCAAAAAGGTGGCCCATGGGGCCAAGCATGGAGGAGTCCATGCATGATTACAGACTTGTCAAGTGAGAGGACTTGGGAGTGCGAAGGAACTAGGTTCCTAAGTTGTGACCTATAGCGCGCTTTAACTATAAGTTGGTGCATCGGCGTGGGGAGTCATGCCAGGCATTTTGGATGATGCCTTTTGTAGATGCATATACGGAGGTTGAGTTCGAGTCCCGACCCTCTAGTGTTTGGGTTTGAGTCCCAACTCACTAGGGCGCTGTGATGGTTTGAAATATGAGGACACTCATTTTTCGGTGGTCATGGACTCTCAGTAAAGAGACTGGCTTGGGCACACCGCCAAGCGAGGGATGCCCCAGAGTCATGATACATGATTAAATTGCTTAGTGTGGCTCAGCATATTTAACTTGAACACTTTGGTGCGAGTGGCACCAAGGATGTGGTGAACGAGATGGGGATATCCAGTCTCAGTTGCTATGGACCCTTAGCCGAAAGGGCTGGCTTGGGTGCATTGCCAAGTGTGGGGGATACCCCCGGGGTCATGGTGAACAACTTAAAGGTCTGGAAGACTTAATACCTATAGGCAAACCTGTTAAAGTGCTAAAGTTAGATCATTAGATGATCTCATGGTTAAAACAAAAATAAGGTCCTTGTGAGGTTAAGGGATAAAGTTCCTAGTTCAAAGTGTTGATTTGAACTATTGATGATGGTGTGGCTTGGTCAAGGTAACCAAGTGGGAAGAACACTTAAGGGAAATGATTTGTGACAATGCGATGGCATAGTGAGTCCGAAGAATTTAGTCTCTATAAGAGACCCATGGGAGGGTCACAAAGTTGGGCTAGGGATAGAGCCCACAGTAAAAAATGTTAAAGAAACGTACTAGGGGCGAACACCCTCTAACTTGGCAAAGCAAAGTCTTTGCTATGGAACTGAAAGAATACCTCAAGAATGGAGGTAACGATCCAATGTTGCTGGGTGCAACCATCAAGGATAGGAGCAAAAGACTAGTGGTTAAGAAAAGAGCCATGGGAATCATGAAAAAGAATCCAAAAGGCAAAGTTAGGCCAAGAACACTATTGTGTTAGGTGCTAACAAATTGTAGGAAATGCAATATGTTTCCAATGATGGATTCTCAATTGCTCCGATTCGGTGAAAGTGGAAGCTCCAAGGGAGGAGCAGTAAGTTAGCCTAATGATAGGGCCGTGGACAGCTCTAGCATAAGTTATGATAACTGGAATTTAGTGCCCAAAGTGGCATGAAATAGAAGAGAGGATGATGGTGCCCTCAAGTAGAGAACTTCCTAAGATGGGGAAGTGGAGTTGCACAATATGTGCAATGCAAGGTGTCGAAGACACCTAGGAAATTAACTTTGAGAAGTCAAAAGTAAAAGTTCTAAAGTGCAAAGGCTATATTGATGGAAACTGAGACTACTCAAGAAAGAGTAGTGGGATTGAGATAGAAACGGTGTCTCTAACAAGTTTAGTGAGAACTAAACCAATAAAAGGAGAGAACCACCACAAGTGGTCCAATCAGTGTCTAAGTTGGAGAGACTATGCTCCTTAGAGGATGGACAAGGCATGGTGAGCCTTCAGTATCAAACCATTGACGAATATTGGCGAGGTGCCAAGAATGGAAAGGATAATACATGTTGGTATTACTTTATAAAATAGTTTATCGTTCGATAAGGACATCAAACTTTGTCTATCGGTGGTGGAGTTGTGAGACACAAAATCCCTAAGCCCCAAAGTGAAGCCGAAAGGGTGCCATGTGGTAGTGGCCGAAGCGAAAACCAAACAAGCGCAACACGTTTGGACTAAAAGCTCTGACTTGAAAGGTCAAGAGTGGGAGTGGAACTCCCAACAAAGTGCTCGAGGAACAAGGATGAAGCAAGCAATAACTGAGTTTCTAGAAAAGGGACACAAGATGGAGTCTGAGATGGATCCGAGATGGAGTTTGAAATGGATTTGAGATGGACCTGAGATGGAGTCCGAGATGGAGTCCGAGATGGACCCAAGATGGAGTCCGAGATGGACCCGAGATGGAGTCCGATATGGACCCGAGATGGAGTCCGAGATGGACCCGAGATGGAGTCCGAGATGGACCCGAGATGGAGTCTGAGATGGACCCGAGATGGAGTCCGAGATGGACCCGAAATGGAGTCCGAGATGGAGTCCGAGATGGACCCGAGATGGAACTAAGACCGAGACCGAGACCAAAACTGAGGCCAAGACCGAGTCCGAGTCCGAAATCGGGACCGAGACCGAGTCCAAGTCTGAGTTCAAGTCCGAGTTCGAGTCTGAATACTAATACAGGATGTTGGGTGAAAGCCCAAAGCGATTGTCCCCCAGGGGGGGGGGGGGGAGGGGGGGCTGCGGGGGGTTCCAAACGTATAGTAGGGAGAGTCTGGGGGTTGGAGCCCAATGGAGCCAGTTTAGCTAGGAAAGGCCAATTTGGCCCAGGAAGGCTGTACCCAGGTGTTGGGTGATGAGCTGACCACTGAGAAGTCCAAGACTAGAGTGAATATGGATCGACAAGCGGGGTAGCTTGGTGAAGTGTTCAAGAGTCAGCTTTAGTTCCCCCGGGAGATCGAATGGTCGATGCTCTCAACCCAAGTGTGGGTGGCACTACCTACTTAGATACCTGGCGTGGCTCAACAAAACCTCGCTCTAAGCCCATGGCTAGAGCACCCAAAGGTGGAAGGTGGGGAGAGTACCCATAAAGCTCACGTAGGGCCACGGTGTTCCGAAATGTTGTCCCAAAGGCCCAGACTGTGGAAAGGAAGAGGAGTAGTCCTCTAGTGTAGTGACCAAGGATATAGTCATGTGGTGAGGAAGTCCCAAAGGACCATGGGATTTAGTGGTCGGGTCTATGGGCCTCGATCCAGTGGCAGTGTTGGCAAATACAGCCATGGGCAGAAAGGGATTTAATGAGGATCGGAAAAGGAATATTGAGGAAGGCTATTCTCTATGTCTACGGGCATCCTAAGGATGCTAAAGAGTAGATCTGGGATGATCACTCATGGGTGGATGGCCCAGTCTTTGAGAGACAGGACTGTGATGTAGGTGGTGTCAAACCACCGGTGTGACCAAGGTGAATGGGCATGGCCTTAGCATAATGGGCTAATATGTCGGTGGTACCTTGGGGTGTTAGTCATGGGATTGGCACGTGGAGCACTTGGACTAAGTGCAATGGTTGACTGGTATGGATGACATTCTTGGGGCTAGTAAGTCCCTAAGTCCAAAATAGGACTTATGGAGGTTGTGAGTAAGCATCTTTCAAATGGTTGAAGGTCTGGTTAACTGACTAAATTAGAATGGAAAATTTAGTCACTTACAGATAGTTATACATGATCAATATTCAGCTGAAACTAAGGTTAAGACCATGAGATGAACTTATATAAGTACAGAACCTCCTAATGGACAAGGCTATAGTACAGGTATTAACACCTCAATCACAAATAACTACGTTGGACATCACCATCCATCCTCAACTAAGGCGTAGGGCCATCAAGATTAAGTCGAGATTAATGAGAGTTCACTACTCTTATAGAGTCTAACCAAATGTAAAGTGCAACCTATTATCAAGTATAATGGTATAGAAAAAAGGCACAAGGGTCACCTTTTTAGAAAAGTGTTACAACCATTTTTTTTGCTAATTTTAAACTTACATTGCTTTAGCCCCAACCCCTTTACTAATAGCTTAAGAAAACAAAATGGTTTTCAGACAATATAATCAATAGATTAGCCATTAGAAAAGTCTAAGACAATATATAGAACATTTTTCATCCTAGATAAAAAATGAGAATGCAAATTTTCAAGACTTAACCAACTTCCTCTTGACCTCTATACAAATTCTCAAAGCCCAATAAAATGCATAGTATTTAACAATATACCCATATATTTAATACCAACACTAACAATAATATTTATAAATGCTAATGAATATCCAAAACTTGATTATTAAAACCTTATCTTTGGATATTCATATCGCACTAATATTTTTCTTCAATTAGCTTCAAGATCCAATATGAAACCATAACACTAACAAGAAAAATGATATGAAAAATCAAGTTATAAAGATATCTTCTCATTATTTGATATAATAATACCACTTCCACTAACAAAAGTGCTAACAATGTGAATGCCTCAACTACACATCTTCTCCATCCAGTAATCTACTCCAATTGCTATTAAATAAACTAGGATGTTATAACAAATAAATGTTACAACCTTTTAAAACTCAATAGGCAAAGCCTTGTAACCTTATAATAGTTTTGATTGGGTTATCTAAGATGATCCATTATGCTAAACTTATGTTGGTACCTTAGCTGCAATTAGACTAGCTTTACATTAACCACTTTGATGTTGATCATTATTGATTATGCAACTTTTTAAAAACATTACTTAGGATCACTAGGATATGATATAAAAATCACAATGACTTGATCATCAATTGAGCAATACCATAAGTAATTCTTATATCACTACTACAAAAGTTTATGTGAATATCAAATGCCAATTATTATTAACAAAATGCAAGATAAATATCACACCCCACCAATAGAGATTTAGAACACTTAACACCACTAACTTTATTCACAACATCGTCAAACTCATGCCACTCTCTTTCTGATCAAACTCAAAACTAATCCGATACTATGCTACTCAAGGAGCAATAACAGAGTTTCCTAGAAAAGAACTGAGCATTGCAACTTAAGCCTTCCAATAACAAGCCTAAGTAAAATGGTTTAATGCTTCACTATTATCCATTTCATGATGCACCACTTGTAAGACCACCACAACCAACATGTATCAAATTAGTGACTTTGACTATAGGATATGACCTCAAGCAAATAAGTCACACCTTGTTGCGAATCATCTTTTAAAAAAAAGAAGATGATCTTTGTGTTTGATCTTTTGTCTTTATGAATTTAATCTTTTCGGTTTTAACTTTGACTAGACCTCAAACTTGCATTTGCACTGCCTTCAATCTAATCTAAAAAGTTTATAAGAGAGCACAAAGTTCAAGATCAAGTTCGAGACCAACTTCAAGCCTAAGTTTCAGATTGAGTCTGAGATAAAGTTTGAGACCCAGTCTGCGATTTGAGATCAGGTCCAAGACCGAGTCCAAGATGGAATTCGACTGAGACAAATTAGGTCCAAGATCGAGTCCAAAACCAAGTCCAAATACTAACATAAGTCGTGGGGTGAAAGCCCAAAGCAATCATCTCCTAGACAGGGGGCTGCAAAAAGTATAGTAGGGATAGTGAGGTTTAAGAATTAATCTTGAAGGAACTCTCTAATAGTGCTTCCAAACTAATTTGAGGTTGAGACTAAAGGTTAGGGGGGGCCTTAGATGGGAGTGACCATGGACTCAAATGGTGCCAAAGAAGCCACCTAAGGAAGTGCTTAAGAGTAGCTCCCACTCTCGAAAGTGTAATCAACTACAATGCTCCCAACTCATGTAGAATGGTGCCCCATGTGAGTACCATGTAGCTCATTGGTCTTCACCCTTTCCTAGAGGCTTGGGCCTTCCCTTCATGATGGAAGTGGGGGAGTAGGGGTCCCTATATCGAGTTGTTACACCATGGTGTTTCCCCTTAGGGTCTTGAAGCAAATGATACACTCAAGTGTAGGATTTAGAAGGTCCCATTATCAAGTTTTCCTGTACCAAGGGAGTTTAGGAATTTAGAGGCTTGGTGTGTTTGGCTTTTTGTGCTTACGGGGAGTGTAGTCAAACTTTAAGTTCAATTTAACCAAGGGAGGAAGATTGGGAGAAAATTTAGGAATCTGTAGATGAATGGCTAATAATCTATTGTTTGTGCAATGAGTAGCTAAAACCAAGTAGGAGCTAGTACCATAGATGGGAACCTTGGAAAGTGAATTTAATTAAGACCAAAGTAGTGGTGGTCGAATAAATGAGGTAAGCTAGCAAATTGGAAAGGAAAAATTTATAGCTTACACCTACGCTACCTCGGGGAGTTGGTTCCTTACATAACACTCTTTTTCAATTACTTTCAAGATTTAGTATGAAGCCAATACAATAATAAAAAAATTACATGAAAAATTAAGCTCTAATAGACACTGCATATGTGACCGTCCCAGTCAAATTGTGATGGCCATATCTGCAATTTGAAGTGATGTTGCCCTAGTATATATCACTGTCACCATCCTTTTTTTTACAAAGTGATGGTGAAATCAATTTGAATGTTTTTTAAAACTGGCTCATTGACCATTATCAAACTTGCAATAGCAAGTTAAAACACTGATATGGTAGTTATTTCCTCCCGCCACTATTGCTATTGTGTCAATTCTTGGTTTTAGGGTTGAGAAGAATGGGAGAGTAGCAGCTGAATGACTTGGAGATCATGTTCTCCACTCAATATCAGCAAAAGTTTCTATATAATGGTTCTCAATTCAGTAGGGGGAATTTTTACTGCTCCCAATCCACCAAAGCCTCCAAAACCAGCTGGAAATCAGAGGCTTTGGTCTTTCAATGAATTGTTAGTTTTGAATGAAGTAAAGAAGCATAATCTCTTCTTACAGAAACAAGGCAACATTCAGAAGAGGCATAAAAGGCGGAAAAATCACGATTGAAGAAGAAGACTTCACCAAAGCTCTTCAACTACCGAATAGGGGAAAGTGAGTGACAGCTCTGTGAGACAGAGCCATTGATCCAGAGATCATGAAGCATGCAGCAAATTACAAGACAACAGCGTCTCTGCAGCTCTCCAATGTGAAGGAAAAATTCTGAGGGATTTTTAAATTCCTTCTCGCAACATTGGAATTTCGACGCACGGCGACATCAGTGAGCAAGAATGTTGCCTTCATCTACAAGGACCTGAACAATAGAGTCCAGGTCGACTTGGGAGCATACGTTTACACCAAGTTCCATAGGGAACTCTCACAGGTTTACAATGCGCTAGAGGGTAAGAAGAAAATTACAACAACGATGTTCCCGTATATTGAGGCTTTGTCAGTCAACAATGACAGAGCATTGGTGATCGTCCCTCACGCCCAGGTGAAAGCAGTGAAGGAGAAGCACGACCATAGCGACGGGAGCGAGGCACAGGAAAAAGAGGATGAGGAGCAAGACGACTAGGAGGAGGCGCAGGAAAATCAAGTAGAAGATGTGGACAACCAGGAGGAGGCACAGGAAAAATGAGTGGAAGTTCAGGACGAATAAGGAGAATTCCAGAAGGAAACTCCAAAGGAGCAGGGACTTGTGGAGCGCGAAAACACGCAAGAGGAACCACCCCATGACGAAGACAACCCAGTGGATCACATGCAGGACATTCCACCGCCACAGATACACGCTCAAGACGAAAGCACTCCAATTGACAAAGCTGATCTGAAGCAGCTCTCAGAGGCTCAAGTTTGCAGTCTTGAGTCAGCAACACAGGACTGTAACCTTGAGCCCGAAATGGTTGTGATAACCACCATGGCCAAGGACAACGAGAAAGGTTTTGACAAAGCAAGTCACGGGCTCTCACCAATCGACAAAGCGGACGAGATGGACAACCTGTAAGCTCCCAAGACCCTTAACCAATTGGAAAAGGGGGTGCACTCTTTTTCATGGGCCCTTTCCCTCTATATTTGAACCCCAACGGATCATCTCTCGAGTCGTTCCCTTTGGTTGCTTACACAACCATGGACAGCAAGATGGAGCAGAGCAACACCTCCACAACCGCCCTCCATGCCGCTACACACCGGAGAAACGAGACCGTGAGGAGCAGGATCGCAGCAGTCATGGGAACAAGCTCCCCAACAACCTCCTCCAGCAATATCACGACTCAAAGCTTGCCATGTACACTCACGAAGGCATCGAGAGCTTATACAAGAAGACATTCATCAAGCCAACGGAGCAGCGCCTTTCCAAACTCGAGGATGGATTCAAGCAGCTGAACGCCACCATCAAGAGCATTCGCAGTCATGGAATCCTGACTCCAAAATCCTGTAAGGAATCCTTTGATCTTGCGCAGCAGTACGAGTAGGAAAATGCAAGGCTCAACAAGGAGCTGCTCGCAGCAAAAGAAAGAATTCGTGCGCTTGAGGAAGCAGCTCAGACTTATGAAGAGGAGGAAGAGGAGGAGGAACCACATGAGGGAACGACTACCCAGGATGCAGCAATGGAGCAGTGACTGCAGGACGCAGCACAAGACAGTCATAGGAGAGTGGAGAAAGAGGAAAAAAACAAGCTCAAAAGTTCAAGCTTAGAAACACAAACTTGAAAGGTTTAAGGTTAGGACTGTATTCCTAACCTTGATGTGAGCAGCAGCGACTATAAAAGTAGGACTTAGAATGTTTTTAGACTTATCCCTAATACAAAATACATTGCAATACATTGTCATTTTGCCTATCTCTTTGGCTCTTCATGGCAATGGCAATGTCTTATTTACCCACCACCTTCAAGGAATCAAAAGCGTGGGACTAGCACCTTCAAACACATGTTCATAGTCTCTACTTGGCTTGGCACAAGTAGGTAAGTGCATTCTTCTTGTAGTGTAGTTTTAGATTTAGGGACTAGATTAGATTTGAAACTCGTAGAAAGATCTCGTGTGGACGTTTTCCTCCCATTTTAGAGATGCCAAGAGTTTTCAATATTATTTGCTAAATAATAAGTAGTATTGCAAAATTAATTATTATGGTATTTATAAAATTAAAGTTTCAAGATTTTTAGCGATATATGATTTTTAATGTTTGGCTAGAGACAATCTTTAAGAAAATTGTTAAAAGTTTTAAAATTGTTTAATGTGTTTGAAATGCATATAGAGCTTACTAGCATGATATCACCTAATTATAATATTAATGAAGTATGGTTTATTATTTTCAACATTATTCCTGTCAATCTGGATATTTAATTGAGAGCTATTGTACTACATTATAGCCTAATCACTTTTACTAAGAAGTTCATATAAATCAGACTTTTTAGTATTTTAAACTTGTATTTCTAAAAGCTTTCCTTCTCCTTATTTTACGTTTTTATTTCACAAGTATTTTGTCTCTTCATTATTTAATTTTCATAGTAATCTTAGTGTTGCAAAATGTATTACACATTCTTGATCTAATACTAAAGCATGTTCTGGTTGGAAAGGTTTTTGAGGTGTATTAATATTTTATATTTTAAAAAAAATTATTCTCTATCTTTTCCAGAGGATCTTGCAAATATGACACATAATCGTGCTCTATTTGGAAACAATTAACTTCTGTATTTTATTTAAACTTAATTTACCCTTATGAAAAAACTAGATATTTTAGTCATGCTTAGGTAACAACTCTCAGGGATTGACATATTACAATTGCAGAGAAAATCTAGAGCAATAACAAATTATTTATATAAACTATGCGTCAGTATTTTAACTAAAGATAAAACCTATGTAAAGATGCTAAAAACTTAAATAATGTTATGAGCAAGAAGATTAATAGAAAATATATAAGAGGTAGAATTTTTTGAGATATTACTATGAAATGGAGTTCATATTTGTATGTATATGAGATAGTTTATACTTATTAGATACCAAGAACCATTCTCTATTTCCGTGAGGTTTAATATAAATATGGTAGCAATTTGTATAAACTTACTTAGTGAGTTTAATAATAATGCAGAGCTCAAGTAGTGAATTTGAATATTAAAATATAAGAATTCATATTAGGCTTGTATAAGGTTATAGTTCAGAACCAGATAATGGATGTGGTATTTGAAGCAAGAAATAAAATATAAAGATGTTCCTACACTTTTGAAATACATAATAGTATTAATATTAAAAAATTTATATCTCCAGGTGGATGGTAAACTAGAGCTTTGATATTTTACTTTATCTTTCCTCATCTTCCATGATTTGTCATGGCACAGTATTATTTCTACCTTGGCACAATTAGCCTTTGAGATTATTTATCTATTATATAAAAATAAAATCCTGTCAATACACTAGCAAAAAAGGAAAAAAGAAGCACCAGAAGCTTTTTAGATCCTTTATACATACCCAAATAAAACAAAACTTTGGCACAAGTAATAGCAAATAAGGGACAGTTTTTCTTTCATGTATATAAAATGTATAAAGAATTTGGTGGTTCTCACTCACCATATAACTATAGTTTGAATATTTTTTTAAGAGTATTGCATAATTAAAACTTTTATAGAAAAGTTACATTATCTTCTTATGTTGCAAGTACCTATTCTACATTTCTTAGGTTTGGTCAATTTATAATTTCTCAATATGTCTAGAACTATTCTCTATTGCCAGTTTATGAGGTTTAATATAAAGGTGGTAGAAATCTGGATAAATTTGCTTATGTATGTTTTTAAATGCAAAACGAGATACATTATAGAAATTCTATTATTCTTTAGTAAACTATGAATTTTAAAGGCATCATTACAATTCAGGTAATAAAGAAGTTAACTCAGTACACAATTAAATTTATAACTTCACCAAACCAGTTATAAAACCTATTATTCTTTGGTATAATTCTTTGATTTTGTGAAAACTCAATTTTTTTTAAAGGTTGGCAGCAATCTTGTGGATGTGTTTAGGGTTGTGCACCTTTTTGAAAAGGCAATAAAAACAAACTCAAATTTAAATTTCATGATGATAAAAAAATGATTTTATCTTCCCCAACACATGCATTATTATCTAATTGCATTATTAGAGCAAAGTTTTACTCTGGAGATGAATAGTAGCAAAGTTGAGATAAATTTAACATTTATACAATAAAAATTTCTAACATTCTAAAATAAGAAAAGAAGATCTATTTATCTTGGGTATGTTATATCTCCCAGCGGAGCTGGGGTCTCTGCTAGTACTCCCTTATTTAAATGTGCTATTGGCATATGGCATCTGGCGTCTTTTATTCCATTTTTAGAATATTATTTCTCACTATACTTATAATCTAACGGTTCAAATTCAAAAACTTCAAATAGATGGCATAGATCAAGTGCCAAAGGGGTGGCAACGCTTCAATTTGATTTTAATGACGCTCCAAATCAAGTAAATTTTTTAGGGTAATCGAGCAGATTGTGAGCTGCAATCTCTCAATCAATCTCTCTCTCTCTCTCTCTCTCTCTCTCTCTCTCTCTCTCTCTCTCTCTGTGTCGGTGAACGCAGCAGCAGGAGTGTGCGTACCCTTTGCAGAAGGCTGGATCGTTGATTGTTCATCGCCATTCGCAACAGATGCACAGGTCAATGGCGGACAGTCTGAAGAACACGATCTCCAGCTCCATGACGACTTCCCGACTGGCTGATGCTCCCGGATTTCTCACCCTGTCATGCCAAGGGCTTGCGACAAGATTCCAAGTGTGCGTATGGCTGATCTCTCATTTCTCTTGATCTCTGAGGCTAACTTGGTTTTTGTTGCGCAGGAGCAAGTAACAGAGGGCTGTTTGGGAGTTCAAGATTTTTTTTCTTTTATTCGTGTCTAGACAACCAACGACCTTTGGGCTAAACACTCTAAAGTCGTTTATCTAAACTCTCGGGATGCTATTAGAAAGGTTCATAAGCCTATGTTTAGTCTGATGACTTCTCCAGTTTTCTTGTTTGTTTTAAATGCAGATTCAAATTAATGGCGAGAAACTGACTCCACCATTTTCAGCCTGTCAAATCTCTTGATTTTGGTGACACAGGGAGGCAAGTTTTTTCATAGTCGTTTCTTATTTATGGGATTAAAAAGCC
The DNA here is from genome assembly GCF_000143415.4 of Selaginella moellendorffii. Taxonomy (NCBI): domain Eukaryota; kingdom Viridiplantae; phylum Streptophyta; class Lycopodiopsida; order Selaginellales; family Selaginellaceae; genus Selaginella; species Selaginella moellendorffii. The sequence continues at coordinate 13,597 of NW_003314437.1, read as the reverse complement.
TTTTTGTGATGCAAGTGTACAATCCCTCCTGTTCGCCATGTTGTGTGTGTCATACAGCCTTGTCAAAGGAAAAATATTTATACCCACTCAGTGGTCATGTCATTGTTTGATATGACTTTGGAAGATCAAGAGACTGCGAATTTTATGGTATGTTTTCTCTTTCTTGTGTTGTTCTTGTTGACGATTTCTTTAGGCCAGAGATATGCTGCGAGGTTTGGAGGTGACAGTGTTATCAAGACATGATGCAGCTGCAGACCTGGTTCAGATGTATGCATATTCTCAGTGCTTCTTTACATGTGCATATTTTACTGCCTCTTATTATGTACAACAAGGAGTCCATGCTTGGGCAGCTCATATATGATCAAGCAACGAAGAGACTACCTGGTGCTCCTGGATCTCTCATCCTGTCACGCCAAGGGCTTGCAACAAGATTCCCAGCGTGCATATGGATCTAGGTTTTAAGATGATCTCTCATTTCTCTTGATCTCTGTGGCTAACTTGATTCTTGTTGTGCAGGAGCGCGTAACAGAGGGAGTTCAAGATTTTTTTTTCTTTTGCTCGTGCCAATGACCTTTGGGCTAAACACTCTAAAGTCGTTTATCTAAACTCTTGGGATGCTATTAGAAAGATTCATGAGCTCATGTTTAGTCTGATGACTTCTCCAGTTTTCTTGCTTGTTTTAAATGCAGATTCAAACTAGTGGTGAGAAACTGACTCCACCATTTTCGGCCTGTTAAATCTCTTGGTTTTGGTGACACAGGAAGGTGAGTTTTTTCATACTCGTTTCTTATAAAAAGCCTTTTTGTGATGCAAGTGTACATTTAGTAGAGTTGAAAGGTTCCTGCATCTTTTGAACAGGTTAATTGCGCATGTGCTGAAAGAAAGATTTGCTTTCTAAATTGACTTTTTCCTTGCAGATTGCGACTCATGTTTGCTTAGCAATAGACTTTTATCCTGCAGGGGAACTCTTCAAATGGAAAAACAACCACTAAAATTCGTTGATCAAGCTCTCCAAACCAGTGTACAGGTAGCATTTTTCTCTTTTTTTGTTTTGTACTTGTAAGATCCAGGGGATTGATCTTGCTTTCTAAATTGACTTTTTCCTTGCAGATTGCGACTCATGTTTGCTTAGCAATAGACTTTTATCCTGAAGGGAACTCTTCAAATGGAGAAACAACCACTAAAATACGTTGATCAAGCTCTCCAAACCAGTGTACAGGTAGCATTTTTCTTTGTTTTGTTTTGTACTTGTAAGATCCAGTTTTAACTGAGTTTTTTCCATGAGCATCAAGGGCAGAGCCTAGGATCTGTGTTGGCTGGCTCTGGGATCACATTGCCTCTAGGCATATTTAGTTTATGGGACTATGATGGCAACTGTATGTTAGAATCAAACAAATTGCAAAGTTCACATTTCTGATGTCGTGGTTGAAGGGGATGTTATTTCCTCTGATCACTTATCACAATATTAGATAAGATTATTACAATGTCACAATATTACCTTAAAAAGCTGTGGTAAACCTCTTTACTGTCAAAGGCTTTTTGAGAGTGTAACTAAATAGACACATAGGTTAAGAAAAACTGTTTCAAATCATAGAAAAAAGGACTACACAATTAGGTTGCCTTATGCATTTGTCAAGAGGTAATTTTGTTTCTGTGTTTCTCTGAGAGATAATTAAAAAGTCCTAAACATTCAGTGTGCTTCTATTTTCTTGTGGTCTGGCTATTTGTCTATTTACTTATTTTCACCATCTATAGCCTGTACACACTGTCTAAGCTTCTATTTCTAAAAGAGATTGTAAAATCTCCTATAAATCAATGGGTGGCAAAAGAAAGAGGAAAACATGTGATCTAATTTTACATGAAAGCTGTATAATAAAAAGAAGTTCAGCAAGCTTGAATTCATCTCTATATATGAATAAAAAGCATGGATGGAAGTGTGAGAAACCTGGTATCCTTTGAAAAACCCCCAACAATTCCAAGATTGATATCCATAGAAAACACTTCTATAAACACTGTTGAATTTGTTACCCTACCTGTTAATGAAGTAAATCCTAGAAATGGAACAGAAAGCATGGAAAACACTAAACATTTAGGATTCTTGCATAGACGGTAAATGTAAAGCAGATTATATTGAACTCATGGATAAACATTGTGATTATTGTAAAGTTTTTCTTTTTGCTACAAAAACACAATCATAATGCTGTCATGGTGGACGTGTGTCTATAGGAAAACAAATTGAGTTCCCTGAACTGATTCATAAATTATTAGATGAAACAGACCAACGAGGAAAATTTAAAGAATTAATTCGAAATTATAGGCATTTGCATCTATGGGGGCAAATATTGATGAAATGATTGGCAATGGACCATATTATTTCAAAATTCATGGACAAGTATACCATTCAATTGCCAGTTTTCGTCCTAAGCAAGGTCATGATGCAAAATATTCTCAGCTTTATATTTTAGACACACTAGAAGCTACAGAAACAAGAATGAAAAATAAATATAACAGTAAGTGTGACACAGGATTGATGAATGAATTAGATGCTTTATTACAAGAAATTAATCCATATGCAAAGGCATTTAAAATGCTAAAAGATGTGAAAGATGAGCTTCATATGAACACATTATAAACCTCATAAACTGGATGACAATATTATCACAATTTTGATGATAAAACCTTTCTCAGTTTGTGCTCAGGTGAGGAACCTTGTATACAATAAAATTTCTAACATTGTAAAATTACAAGAGAAAATCTATTTGTCTTTGGCCTGCTATATCTCCTAGCAGATATTTTAGCATACTTTTTGATCTATAGAATTAAACCTTTATAGAACAAAGAGTATTTGATTGATTTGATAGTAAAATTAAACATAATTTTGTTGTACAAAGATCATATATAGTAGATACAATAATATATATATATTATAAGGTTAAAAATTAAATAAAGTAGTGTAAAAAATGATATAGTTCATAACTTAAAATATGAGTGTTGAATGAATGAATAAGCATTTTCTCTATATAAAAACATATACAGAATTAATGTTAATGATATGTAATATAATAATTTAACTACTAAACTCCATAACAATTTTTATATGTGTAGTTTAAGTGAGTTTTAAATCTATATTTTTTAACATTATTATATTTTAGTGTACTTAAAGTAACACTTTATTAAGCAGAAAATTTCTAGAGTTGAATGAATCAACAAGTGATAATGTATTTTATTAATTATATAGTTTTCAAAACAAAGAAAAAGTTAGTTACCAAATCTACAACTCTAAATGACTCATCTGGCCATGGGATTCCATAGTGGGCAATTCCATTTATAGAAGATCCAAGACTTCACTCAACAATCAGATTTTTAAATGTCATATAGTGTTATTAGTTTTATTCATTATGTTCTGATGTGTATTGGTGATAGAGTCAATTGTAGAAGGGATTTTTAATATAAAGATTATATTATGATTAACTATGTATGTTATCATTATGATCATGTTAAAAATTTCAATTATAATTACAACTCTTTGAAATAACTAAAATATCAGGAATAAACACAATGCTCCTAGTGTAGCTGAGACTTTAGTCACTAATTTTCATTGCTCCCAGCATTGATAATGTTATTATACTATATTAAATATGGTACCATAAACAAAAATAATAATATTATTATTTTTGTGCTACATCTAAATTTATAAAAAAAATATTAATATTTTTACAATCTATGTTTTTTTATAATCATGTTCTGATTTATATAATTTCTTTTTTTAAAAATTAATTTTATATTTGAAATGAAATTTTCTAAATTGTTAGTTTTATATGATTTCAAATCCATTGGCTAGAGATAATATTGAATAAAATTATTGCAAATTTCAAACTTTGTTAAAGCTTTTGAAGTCATAACTTCCATAAGCTTTTATAATCATAACTTCTAGCATGATATCACCTAATTATAATCCTGATGAAGAATAGTTTATTATTTTCAACTTTATTCTTAACAATCTATATATTTAATAGGGAGTTTTTCTACTACTTTATAACCTGAATCTCTTTTCATGAGCTGTTCATTTAGACCACTCTTTTTAACATTTTTAATTTTTATTTCTATAAAATTCCTTCTTATTCTATATTTTTTCTTCTCAAGTATTTTTTTTTCATCATTTAAATTTTATAGTAGTTATCTTTTATATTACTCTTGATCTATTAGTAAAGTACTTTCTTTATTATAGGTGCATTAATATTTATTTAATTTATAATATATTATTAAGAAATGGATTTGATATTTGTATGTGTATGAGATAGCTTATACCTATTACATACCAAGAATCATTCTCTATTGTCATGAGGTTTAATATAAATGTTTTAGCATTTAGGACAAATTTACTTAGTAGGTTTAATAGTATGCAGATCTCAGGTAGCAAATTTGACTATTCACATTTAAGAATTTTATATTAGTCTTGTAGAAGTTTATTAGTTAAAAACCAGATAATGGATTTGGTATTTGAATCAAGAAATAAAATATAAAGTTGTTGCTACTCCTTTTAAAATACATATTAATATTAATATTAAAAATAAATTTATTTTTGCCAATTAGAGAAATATTTTATGTTATATACATCTGAAAAAAGAAATAATTGAGGATATCTCGAAATATTAATATTTTTATAATTAAGAATAATTTTTGAAATCATTTTTAGTCTTCAAGATTAGTTTTTTAATAGCATCCATCTTAAAATTAATATAACTCATTTGATGTTGTCGAGATTGCATTGAGTTATGCATCCAAGTTGACTGTGAGAATTGCACATCCCTTGCTGAGCATGGCCAAGTTTCTTGAGTTAGAGTTTTCCTTGTTTGATATCTCCTACCTGGCTGTAAGTTCCTTGGCACAATGCTCCTGGCTGCCATGGAATCAAAGACATGCTGGTTGTGTTCTTTGCTCTCCACACACGGACATCAAGAGACTTGGTGTTGGTTTGGGTGAATCCCATTTCCATCAGAATGGAACCAGCTCATTGCTGCTGATCCAAAACCAGTTTGTTCATGTTCAACAGCATCACCACCATCACAAGGATCACTTTGCAAAGCCACCATCGCTAAAATCCCAGCAGGGATAAAGTAGAATCTAGCATGCAAAGGATGAGGCTGGGAATCCCGAAATTCCGTGCTCTTGTTGCGGCAGGTTGAAGGTAGGGACTTTGTTCTTTGTGTCGTCTGAGAATTCTAAGCGAGTTTCTGGCTCTTTCTCATTTTTTTCTCTCTTTTGTGTTTGGTAGTATGCTCATCAAAAGTGTGTGTAGCACTGGTGCAACACAAAAGAGGACACCATCTGCTAGATTTGTCAGCAGGTACATCATCTGTCATCACATTTGCTGATTTCATTCTTTAGTTTTGAATGCAGCCGAGGTAGAGCTCCATTCCTGAGAGTTATGACACAACACTTAAGAACTTAGCTGCAAATGTGGATTTCCGCACAAGGGTCACCAACTTGTCGCTGCATGATGTTTGTGATTTTCTTGCTCAATCTGGTCGTGGGAAAAAACAAAAGCTGTAAAAGACACTGCTTAGAATCAAAGTTGTAAGTCTCAATAGCAACTGGTAGTAGTAACAAGGTAAGGAACTTTGTTGTTCATGCCAGCTGAGATTTCTAAGCAAGTTTCTGGCTTACCTTGCTCTTGTTCAATGATTCTTTTGATCATTTTTTCGTTTCTTTTTCTTTTTCTTGGTGTCTGGTGCCTCACCTCTGTTTTGCAGCCTTTTAAATGCTACACAGCACCAATCCAATCTCCTGCTGCTCTTATTGCTCTCTACATGATGACCACTTGATGTATGTGTAGTCTTTTCCTTGACGTGCTCACTCGATTCCTCATCATTTAGTTTATAAAGTTTTCCAGTAGTGCTACTTTTTTCATTGAGAAATTTCTGTGAAACTGAGGTAGAGCTCCATTCCTGAGAATTGTGCTTAAGAATTTTTATAGAAGAGTCACCAAACCGTCACTACTACCATTGCTGCATGATGTTCGTGATTTTGTGGCTTAAACTGGTCATGAGAAAAACCAGTTAGTGCAGGAAAAAAATGACTAAAAAGGCATGAAGGACTTGCAAACCTGGTAAAGCTGTAGAATACATAGATTGGAATCAAAGCTGTAAGTCTCAATAGCAATCTATAAAATAAACATGCCAAGAGAAAGCAAAAAAAAAGAAATAGATTGAACAATTACAATTACAATTACATTTTTACAAATTGAAAATATTCTCTATTACTCCCAGTGGAGCTGGGATCCCTGCTAGTTTAAACGTGCTATTGGCATATGGCATATGGCATCTGGCGTCTTTTATTCCATTTTTAGAATATTATTTCTGAACTAGCAGAGACCCCAGCTCCGCTGGGAGATATAGCATACCCAAGATAAATAGTTCTTCTTTTCTAATTTTATTGTATACAAGGTTAAATTTATCAGATGCATTATAATTTATTATCAGATAAATGATAAATCAGAAATCATAGATGAATTCTCAATAAAAAATTTAGTTATAATTTCATTGTTGTGAATATTCAAGTGACAATAGAAATGATGACTAACATATATTATTCCCCCTATTTTGAGACTCTCACTCGAGAAGCTCTCATATTCAAAGCTTGATTTTAGATCTTGATATAATTTATCTCTGGGAGGTATAGCATACCCAAGATAGATAAATCTTGTTTTTCTAGTTTTACAGTTTTAGAAATTTTTCTTGTATATAAAGTTAGATTTATCTAAAATTTTCTACTATTCATCTCAAGGGAAATGCACAATAATTCAAAAAGATAATAATGCAAGTGTTGGGGAAGATAAGATCATTTTTTATCATCATTAAATTTAAATTTGATGTTTTTATTACCTTTATAACATGGTGCACAACCCTAAACAAATCTACAGAATTGCTGCCATGCTTGAAAAGCAATTGAGTTTTCACAAAACCAAAGAATCATAGACTACCAAAAAATTAATAGGTTAGTTTGAGAAATTATAATTTTAACTGCATACTGAGTTAAATTCTTTTTATCTGAACTATAATAATGCCTCTAACATTCATAGTTTACTAAAGAATAATAGAATTTCTATTATGTGTCTGGTTTTACATTTTTAAACATACATAAATATCTATCTAGCTTGCTACCACATTTATATTAAACCTCATAAGCTGAATGGTTTAGATTCTAGATTCCAGAGCAAACTAATATTCTCTTTTATATTCATCCAAAGATAAT
>NW_003314437.1:1186-5702 GCF_000143415.4 Selaginella moellendorffii | reverse complement strand
GGATTCGATTATTTACAACTCTTTTCTTTATTCTAGAACAATAATATATCAGAAAAGTCATGAATGGTATATCGATACATTTCATATATGTAAGTTTCAATTGATGATGAATGAAATAAATCTTAGAATATATCTTAGGCATGACAACTAAATGTATTTAATTTCCGTTATATATTAATAAGTACCATTAGATTACTGATAGAAACTAAATTATTATACAGAAGAAGAAGCTAGAAATATTAAGTTATCTATTTTAAGTTAGAATATATCATATTGTTATATAAACTATTTTCTTCATATTATACTTTAAAATATTTTTATGATTTCTGAATTCTATGTTTTCAAAAAATTACATATAATAAATTCTCTATAAGTACATAGGATGTTATTTTATTTTTATAGTATTTTTATATTTGTATTTGACATCCTCCCCATTCATAGTATTTATATTCATACTTTTAAGAGTAACTAATGAAAAGTTAAAATTATATATTATATGTCATTATCATTATTTCTGTATATAGTTTTATATTAAGATAATGCTAATATGAATTAAGATTATTATCTCTATGTTTCAATTATTTTTATTCAATATTATTGCATTATAACAATGTTTTTGAGGAGCTGTAATAGCTGGAGCTATTCAACTCTTCTATTGAATAGAAGAGGAAAATAGCATTGAATAGAAGTTATTTTCTATCATATTTCTATATTTGATCGAAATATATTATTTTCTATAGTCATTCTATTGTACCATCTTTGTACTACAAACTTATGTTTAATTTTAATAATGTAGTATCAAATTAATCAAATACTCTTTGTTCTGTAAAGGTTTCATTCTATAGAACAAAGAGTATGTTGAAATATCTACTGAGAGATATACCATACCCAAGAGAAATAGATCTTCTTTTCTAATTTTACAATGTCAGAAATTATGCTTGTAAACAATGTTAAATTTATCTTAATTTTGCTACTATTCATCTCCAGAGAAATGGACAATAATGCAATTAAATAATAATGCAAATTTTGGGGAATATAAGATCATTTTTTAATCATCATTAAATTTGAATTTGAAATTTTTATTACCTTTTTATTAAAAATTTTATTTGAATTTGATTTTTTATTGCAAGTAGAATAGCTTTGGTAGGTGTTAGTTCTGTTTAGATCATCATGCAACGATGCTGTTTCTTATTGATAAGTATTTTTGGTTTTTTTTTCTGTTTTGTATTCAAGCAAACATAGCAATAGCACAATAGAATAGAGATTCTTGTATGTGCAAGTCACTCTTTTTTTCTGTTTTACTGTTTTCTGCCTGCACGTTTCCTTTTGAATGTTTTAAGCGTTTTTAGGATTGTGATCTAGAGCGACATATAGACTTTTTTGTTTTTTACCTAATACCTTTACGAGAGAGAGCAAAACACTAAATAAAATCAAACACGGAAATCATTTCTATGCCCTGAGTTAATGTACAAATATCATGTACTGAATCAAACCAAGCTCATGGCTTCAAAGGTGTGTCTATAAACACGTACATACACAACAGTTGTCTTATTCCTTCAGAAATGGCTTTTTTAAAAACAGTTCATGGCTTTGTCTGTAAGAAAGTAGAGTAGGCTGCCATGTAGAGCTCCAATCCTTGTTCTCCACCACCTCAGCTGCCATGTACTTCGCTGTTGTGATATCTCCTAAAGGTGCTGATCACCACTTTCTCGCACATGTTTAGCTTGGAAAGAATGTTGTCGAGCTTGAGATCCTGGTGACCCACGCCTCTCAAATAAATCTATTTGAAAGTCTTTACCAGCTGCTTGATGATTCTGGCTGCTTTCTCCTCACCAATCTTCTTGCAAATATGCTATATTTAAAAGACCACATAATTATGGAATAACGCCTTAAGAAATGAAGGCAATATTTCCACCAATGAACGTAACCACTCGAGGAAAAATGCCCGTGCCCTGTCCAAAATGAGACTCAGACAACACTACAAAGTCGGCAAACTTTCCTTGCGTCAGCGACCCAACCAAATCCTCTAATGCAGCTGCATACACAGCCGAGGATGTGTACCTGTGAATCCAAAAACACGAACTGCATTTCAGTTTTCTCATCTGTTTTCTCTTACCCTGCCACTGCGTCCCATGCAGAAATCCTTTCCTCGGGAATCCAGGGATGACTCCAGCCCGAAGGTGTTCTCTCCATGGCAGAGCAGATCCCTCCAACTGGATTCACGGCTACCACCTTGAGACAAACCATTCACGTAACGCCAAAGAAAAAGTAATTGACAGGCTTACAGGCCAGTCGGATCCTAACCACGCTACTGTTTTCGAGGGACCAGAGGTTATAAGATCCGCGTGAGCACCTTCTAACCAAATTTCTTCACGGCGTAGTAAGCATCATCTAGAAGTTGCTCTGGCTGTACAAAAATATAGGGTTTTGCAATGGAGGCAAAATGCAGTCATCTGCGTCGATGCGCACAATGCATGGTTTCTTCAGACTCCTCTCTGCTCGGTTTGGCCTTTACTACGGCCTTTTGGACGTCCTGTGGTTTCCTTCTGTGATGTTTTCCTTCCTGGCGTTAGAGAGTAACTGAGGATCAAACGAAACAAACCTCGCCATGTAAGATAGCACTGCCTGAGCAAAGCCAGGCTTGTACGAGAAGAGCAGCCCATGGAAGAGCTTCCCATCGATGGAGGCTTCTAGTTGAATACGTCGCTTACTCTAGCCTTGAACATCTTCTCGCCTAGTGGCTGAACGTGAGCTTGAAACTCTGTAGCATGAGTTTGACAGGGAAATATTGGAGAGGTCCAAGGTTTTCCACAGATACCTCCGTGAGATGAAACCAAGCTCTTGTCCGCATCCCGTTGCTTGTCTAGCATGAATGGCGTGGCACGATACTCTTGCTGCCTTCTCTTAAGTTCCTTACGCATGGATAGCTTTGGTTCTGATGGATCTTTCTCCCTCAGCATCTCTTCACAGAAAAACGGCAACCATATTGTCAAGAATGGCAGCAATGTCAATAAAAGAAGAAGCCAACCTGTGTCGAGGAAATACATGTCATCCAGAGCTTCAAGCTCTTCGTTACATCCCCCATAGAAGAATAATATGCCTCGCTCTGCGTTCACAGAATCTCCTGCAAGGGAGAAACGTGGAGAAGGCCCGGGACCAGAGGGATTCGAAGTCGCCCAAACACCAGTCGCTACAAAATACATAAAAGCCCCATGAGAGACCAACAGGAAACAAATCTACCTACAAGCGCACGTACTTAAGTCAAGAGTATGGACGTCATTGAATAGCTTGCGATCATCGGAGAATCCTCCAAACACGACAAGATACTTTCCATGGCTGATTGTTGTGTGCCCGGCTCTTGGCATCAGCTCGGCACCAGTCGTCTTTACCTCTGCCATGCCATTGTTTCTGGAAACGCAAATGAATTCGCAAGTTTAAAACCAGCACAATGTATGTACCTGTGTCCAGAATATGAACGTCGTTTAGATAGGCATTACCACCGTCCTCGCCACCCATGACAACGAAACAGTTCTTATAGGAAGAGCAGGTATGGCTATCCCGAGAAATAGGCGAGACTCCAGTGGTAGAAATCTTCTTCCAGACAAAAGTATCTACAGGGAAAAAAAAAAGTTTAGAAGAAAACAAGGAAAGTTAACAGGATATTACTCGTGTTCAAAACATGGAGGTCGTTGTAGTACTCCTCCTCTGAGGGATCGTTGGATTTCCCACTTCTTCCAAACATGAACAGGTTGTCACCGATGAGAGACGCGCTATGTCCTTCTCTCGGAGCAGGAACATCACCAAAGTGTTGGTAGCTGCATCGGATGATAAGAACAAGAAAAAAAAATCGATACAACTCGGAGCTTACCAGTATCCAAAACAAAGAGTATGATTGAGCGGGCTGGTTCCATCGGTACCACCAAACACATAGAGCTTATACCCGACGGCCATTGAGCTGTGGCTGTCTCGAGGAGAAGGGTGCGTTCCTTTCATCACAGGCTTGCTCCAGGTGTACGTCCCTGCGCGATCCCACCAGAAGAGTGAAGAACCTTGATTCTAGTCGTCGATGACAACGTGAATCCCCTCGTTGTCCGAGACGTTGTCCCTGTCGTGAGCTCCATCCACCATAGCCTCTTCGCCTTTCACTCCCAATCCTCGTCGCATTTCCGAGCAGAGCACGTCGATCTGTCAAATGCACCTGCGCAGGCGGATGCCAGCGATTTTTTTCCCAGCGTAAGTCTGGAAGGCATCAAGCTTGTTCTCGCTGACCATCGAGCACAACTATGGCCACACAGAGAAAGCCGTGAGCCTCTCAAACCTTTGCAAATGGAGAAACAAACACAACCTCGTTGTAATAGGCTGGGACTTTCAGCCGCTTAGGATCGTTATCCAGTGCCGTTCCCAGGACTTCTTCCAGAGCTGTCCAAAAATGAACGCGTTACAGTTTTTTCTAGTGTCTAAATCGAAGGAACTCACTCAAAGGTGTTGGATAAGGAACAAATGTAGGTTTCGGCTT
>NW_003314437.1:0-946 GCF_000143415.4 Selaginella moellendorffii | reverse complement strand
GGATAAATGAAACGTACCATCTACATATCAATCTGCAAAGCATACTTAAGCAAAGCATTCCCTCCCAGTCGATGGAGCGGTTGCAAATCTAGAATTGAAACAGTACCTCCCATATTGCCATCTTGGCCGTCTATATCAATCGTCACAGATTTGGACAGTCAGATTAATAGTATCTACCATAAGTAAAAATGGATATTCTTAAAATGGAATATGTGACGCCGATGCCAAAATAGCAACTTTAAATAAAGAGTTTGATATCCTTATAATCTAACGGTTCAAATTCAAAAACTTCAAATAGACGGCATAGATCAGGTGCCAAAGGGGTGGCAACGCTTTTAATGACGTTCCAAATCAAGGAAAGTTTTAGGGCAGATTGTGAGCTGCAAGCTCTCTCTCTCTCTCTCTCTCTCTCTCTCTCTCTCTCTCTCTCTCTCTCTCTCTCTCTCTGTGTCACAACTTGGCTGCGGGACTCTCCTTCCATGCTATAAGTTGGTATATGGAAGGTAAGCTTTTCTGGATTCCACTTCAGCCTCCATTGTATGTTCTTGTAAATGCAAGAATTGGCTGCGATGTCTTCAAATTCCAATGCCCTGGATTGAGCTGGCCATTGCGTACTATTCTTCTGTCAAAAGGAACATTCTAGAGAGGCGAGAACTGGCTGGTTTGCATGTGGTCAACAAGCTCAGCACTCCATACCAGAGCACTGATGAGCATCCTGCAGAACCTTTTTATTTGCCAAGGACAGTGAGTTGCATATGCCAAGATTGAAAAGAGCCAGGTGATACGTTCACCATCAGCAGCTGATCAGGTTTAGGAGGTAAGTACTCTCCTCAAGTGTGTTTGACAGGCTGTTTGTTTCCTTGGTCGTTTCAATAAAAAAAAGAAAGTGGACTATTGCGGGAAGAGGCTCTCCTTGGGTTCCATGAGAAAGCTCTGGAAATTAGCA
>NW_003314436.1:124955-160093 GCF_000143415.4 Selaginella moellendorffii | reverse complement strand
TATGTTTATTTTGTTAAGTGGAACTTTTCATTATCCCACTTATGGTGTGTGGCTCACATGCCATTTTTATAACAACAATAAAAAATTGAAGTTTTAGCTTTATAATTTATAAATCAAAAACTTTTCATATGATTTTGTGTTATAATATTGTGAAATATAAAAAATAAATTAAAAAACTGATAGAAATATTAATAAATATTAATTAAGTACTAGGAAATGGCATGTGGACACATGCTAATTAATGTTCCACTTTACTGAATAAGTTCCACTTTAATGAAATAAAGCATAGTATAAGTGTTGCATCATGTTCTCATTATGAAAGGCATAAATGAAGTAGAATTTATTTTGATTCAAATATTTTATTGAAACACAACTAATCAAGTGGTACTTAAGTGCTATTTTCCCTTATAAACATTCTCCACATCTTTGTAAGATGCAAAACATAAATGAAAAGTAACATTTTTTTTGCAATACAAAATTCTTCAAACTAATTCCACCATCAAAGACCTATATAATATAAAGCTATCAAACTAGTCATTAAAGCCTTTGTATCTAGAGTTCTGTTAACAGCTAATAGCTTCTTCACATTAATTAGCCAAGTTAGACATGCCATTATCAATAAAAAAAGTTGGAATCTTGAGTTGATCCACCAACCATTTTTAGTTTTAAGTGTTTCAACATGCCCATGCATTGTAGCAATGATGGAAAAAAATTTCTAAAGTTCTTTACCCATTGTCATGCATCTTTTTAACATTAACATCAATATTAGTTCATCTTGGTCAATCATTACAAGAAACTCCTTTGATAGCAATAAAGAGTTTTGAGAGGAGGTGTAAGTTTTTGAATTTAGACTTTCCAGGAGGTCATCCATCCAATATTACTCAAACTCAAGGATGTTTAACTCTAAATATCCTAAAACATTTAACTAATTAGAAAATAAACCATTTTCTTCTATATTTAAACCACTATAAATCATATTTCTCTTTGATTGCTTGCTTAAAATTCACTATGTTTCTCTACAAGTTTAGGCCCTCATGAACGAAAGCTAAGAGCAACAACTCTCCTACCTTATTCTCTTGACACCTTACCCTTCAAATTTAGCCCAATTGGAGCAAACTAGATTATTAAATATTAACTCAACTTCTTTGTAAGTTCACATCCTTATAAATGGAAGATTAGAGACATAGCTCTACCACATCTCTCTCTTGACACCCTACCTTTCAAGTCTAGCTCAACTAGAGCAAATTAGATTGCTAGATGTCAACTCAATATATAGTGTGATTTGCTTAGCCAATTAATAGAGTTAGACTCGAAAGCCTTTCTAATACCAAATATAAACTTTTGAATTTAGATTTCTTGGGGGGTCATCCAACTCAATACTACTTGAGTAAGGTTTCTTTTGCCTATACTTACATTCTTGCCTATGCCTACAAAATAGTGACAAACAAATAGAGATAAAAAAGTAGAGAAGAGAAGAAGAATAGAAGAGAACTTAGTCTTAAACCCCAAAGACGTGAATAAAGATAAACACATATCACTCTCTCAACTCTACATTACACAAATAGTCACAAGTGGAAGAAAAATGGTTAATTCAATGCAAATGCATACAATAATAAATGGGGGTTGTTTTCCAGCATGTCTAACTATAGTACATGATTTTATAATCATTCCTAACTACTTAATGCTTGTCTATAATAAGCGTTGCTTATGTTGGGTCTTTCTTCTTTGGATGCCTAAACTTAGGCGTAAGTCCATGTTGCCTAAATTTTCTTCTTTTGCTCTACCTGGGACGATACACAAGATAAAAGGTCTTGAGCTACCTCAAAACAATCACTAAGAAAGTGGATAGAGTCATGGGCAAGTAGAGTCATTAGTGCCATATAATCCAAAAACTCAAGAGTGGAATCCCAACTTTCACATCTACCAATGTAGAGCGAATCAACTGTCAGGACTAGTGTATCACAATACTTGACTAGGAAAATTAGATCATGCGTTAGGAACTTCACCAAAGCGTTAAGCTTATCAGTATGAAGACCAAACTTAACAACCTAGAGTAGGATTTGGAGAATCCGACTGCTTGAGGACAAATAGTAGATTTATTGTGGGAGAGTGATGAAAAGGTAAATGTACTATATGCAATACTTTGTAGTTTGCTCATCTTCTACTAGTTGCATTGGCTTGTTGATTGGCTACTTGCTTGCCTAGATGTGTTGAGAGAGCTCCTCCAAAAAGCTTTAGACTGCTGGCTCACTTGGCTAATTCACAATCTTGTAAGCGAAGGCATGGCTAGCCTTGACTTTGTAGTGTTGCTGTGGCATCTGCTGCTGCTATGGCTATCTCATCTTATTAGACTAATTGACTGAAGGTGTGTCATTGTCAAATGTGTAGGTGGATTGGAAAAGACTAAGCCTATACTCCTCCAGTTTATCTAGACCCTCTTTTGTAGCCTCGTCCTCTTCATCCTGGTCAGTTTCTTAGCCGTGATCTTCTTGGCTTAAACTCACCTTATTGGTTGTGTCTACAGTCAATGGTTTTGTGGTATTTGTAGGCATATCGAGTGTCAGACTTTGTGGCCTAAGTTGTGGAATTTCTTTCACAACTTTAACATCCATCGTTCATCTAGTGCTTATCACTTTCCCAATGCTAGGAGAAATCCTATGTGAGGTGAGTGTGCATTCAGTTGAGTTGGTCAAAATGGGGGTCTTTGTTGTGTTTTTATTTCCAGGCATCCGGGTGTTTGGTCTTCCTTTGGAGGAAGCCGCCCCAAATTACAGATTCATAGATGATGGCCATGCCTCCTTATGAGGTTTGTTTGAGGATTGCCATGGCTCCCTCCTAGACATCCTGTGCTGCCGAGCATTCCCATAGTATATGTCATTGTGTCTCTTATCTTGCATGTTGTGTTCGAGAGGTGTATTGTTACAAGAGAGGGGAGTCGTTCTTGTTGAGCTAGCCACATGAAGTAGCGATTCTTGGTGGACTAGCAGCCTCTCCAAACTCGCTATCTCCCTTGGAGGAGATCCTAGAGGTGGTGCATCAATGGCAAGGTGAGGTGTGGGATTCTCCTAAGCTATGTAATGCTTATAGATGTGCCGCAAAAAGATGAAGACTCCTATCTTCACTTGTCTTTCCTTGCCTACCTGTAAGGCAACATTCTTCATTTTGGCCACAAATCTATTGTAGGCAAAATGAGCTATATTTATTTGCCATCCAGTCTCGATAACTTCTAATAGGCGAGTTATCTTAATGCTAGCATTTTGTGCAACCATCATCGCATTGACGATGGCACACAACACTTTAAGTTGAGCATGATAGTCGAGCTTTAAGTAGGTGAATTGCCTCCCTATCCAGATGTGTAGTTTGGGAGGACGTATTGATTGGGTATGCGATCCTTCTTGCTCATCGTGATTATTTTGACCCTGTTGTTTAGGCAAAAATTCTAATCAAACTAGGTGAGTCCAAAAGGATGGACTTGCTTGTGGAAGAGAAATGCATGCTCCATTAGGTACCACTTCTGCATGAGCTCAATTTTTTGCTCGATCGATATTTCTCCTTCGAGTAGCTCTATATAAGCGAGAAACCCAAATGCATTTAGCCAAAACTTCTCATAGGGAGAAAGCATAAACTCCCTAAACAGCTTTACTTTGCTATAGTTATTGCTGGACAAGATTTCTTCCACATACTTATCTTGCCTAGGCATTTTTGCCGTCTGTGGAGATTTGTAAGTAAAACACTCGGTGTTAGGTGACTGGGAGATGTAGTGTAGTGCCAATAGAGGTGCCCAAGAGAGATCTTGCATTGATGGTGCTCAAGAGTGGAGTCAATGGCTTGTGGCAGTGGTGTGAAGATAAGATCACTCCGCTCAATCAAGAGTGTGTTTGACCCAATAAGTGGTAGAAATGGCATTTACTCTTATGTGGCCCTAAGTGGCATTTGAGCTACCGTACATTTCTTTAGAGCTAAGCTTGGAGTGTTGGCACATCTTGGTGGAGGTATAAGTGTAGAGAGGGAAAGAACAAGAGAGAAAAAGAAGCTCCTTAGTTACTTCTAAATTACTTAAGTCACTTTGCCTTATGTCGTTAGCTCTAAGCTTTGTCCTCTTGCCTTTGTTTGCTTTTTTATGCAAACATATTGTGGAAAAAAAATTTCCTTGTTGGCCTAGTAATCTTTGCTTATTAGTCTTCGTGGTTTGCTAGCAAAGTTTATAGAACGGGGCAAGAAAAATGTAGACATTACTTTTAAAGTATCCACCCCTTCTTTTTCTTTTCCTTTAAATCTTGCATTGTCTAGAGAAACTTTTTATAGGCCATACCAGCAAGATTTTGAGGGAAAGCTTACTCCAGAGAAAGAAATATCTATTTAATGTATCTCTTGATTTCTTTCCTTGGAACTTTCCCATAAAAAAAAAACACTCAGATAAATGAGGGTTTCTCTAGCATAAAGATGAATTTTTCCCAAGGGACATGTATTTTCCCTCTATTCTAGATGAACAGATCTTTGTTTGAGTTTATCAGAAAAGATTACTCCTTCTATCCAATTCCACTAATCTACCTCTATGAGGAGATAAAAAAACTTGGAAATAATATCTTGAGTGATCTTAATATCCCCTCCATCCATTTTGAACCCATCAATTTAAGGATGATAAGCCATACTAAACTTCAATTTGGTACTAAAAAACTGGAATAGTGTGCCCCAAAACTTCCCCATAAATCTTGAATTTCTATCCAAGATCATCTCTTTGGGAAGACCATAAACCTGCACTACTTCATGGAAAAAAAGCTTTGCTGCTTGTTTCTGTGAGACACAAATCCCTAAGCCCCAAAGTGGAGCCGAAAGGGTGCCACGTGGTAGTGGCTGAAGCAAAAGCCAAACGAGCATAACACATTTGGACTAAAAGGCTCCGACTTGAAAGGTTGAGAGCGGGAGTGGAACTCCCAACGGAGTGCTCAAGGAATGAGCATGAAGCGAGCAATAAGCGAGGCTCCAAAAAGGGACCTAAAAGGACCAACACATGACATGTGGAAGTGTCCGAGATGGAGTCTGAGATGGACCCGAGTTGGAGTCCGAGGTGGAGTCCAAGATGGAGTCCGAGATGGATCCGAGTTGGAGTCTGAGGTGGAGTCCGAGATGGACCGAGATGGAGTCCGAGATGGACCCGAGATGGAGTCTGAGATGGACCCGAGATGGAGTCCGAGATGGAGTCTGAGATGGAGTCCGAGATGGACAAAGATGGAGTCCGAGATGGAGTTTGAGATGGACCCAAAATGGAGTTCGAGATGGACTGAGATGGAGTCCGAGAAGGACCCGAGATGGAGTCCGAGGTCGAGACGGAGACCGGGGTGGAGACCGAGACCGAGCCCGAGGCCGAGGCCGAGCCCGAGGCCGAGCCCGAGGCTGAGGTCGAGACGGAGACCGGGGCGGAGACCGGGATCGAGACCGAGACCGAGACCGAGACCGAGACCGAGACCGAGACCGAGACCGAGACCGAGACCGAGACCGAGACCGAGACCGAGCCCGAGCCCGAGCCCGAGCCCGAGAGGGTGAAAGCCCAAAGCGTTCGTCTCCCAGACCCTGGGGGGTTTGGTGAGCTCCAAAAGTATAGTAAGGGGGAGGATTGCAGTGGAGCCAGTTTGGCCAGGAAAGGCCAGTTTGGCCCAGGAAGGCCAGACCCAGTGTTGGGTGATGAACTGACCACTGGGAAGTCCAAGACTAGAGTGAATATGGACCGACAAGCAGGGTAGCTTGGTGAAGTGTTCAAGAGCCGGCTCTAGTTCCCCCGGGAGATCGACTGGCCGATGCTCCCAGTCCAAGTGTGGGTGGCACTACCTACTTGGATACCTGGTGTGGCTCAATGGAACCTCGCTCTAAACCCACGGCTAGAGCACCAAAAGGCAGAAGGCAGGGAGAGTACCCACGAGGCTCGCGTAAGGCCACGGTGTTCCGAAATGTTGCCCTAAGGTCCCAGACAGTGAAAAGGAAGAGGAGCCGTCCTATAGTGTAGAGACCAAGGATACAGTCATGTGAGGAAGAAGTCCCAAAGGACCGTGGGACTTAGTGGTCGGGCCTGTGGGCCTTGGTCTAGTGGCAGTGTTGGCGAATACGGCCATGGGCAGAAAAGGACTTGGTGGGGACTAGAAAGGGGAGATTGGGGAAGGCTATTCCCCATGTCTATGGGCATCCTAAGGATGCTAAGGAGTGGATCTAGGATGATCACTCATGGACAGATGGCACAATCTTTGAGAGACAGGACTGTGATGTAGGTGGTGTTAGACCATCGATGTGACCAAGGTGAATGGGCATAGCCTTAATGTAACGGGCTGATATGTCAGTGATACCTTGGGGTGTCGATCATGGGATCAGACACGTGGAGCACTTAGACCAAGTGCAAAGGTTGAGGGGCATGGATGCCCTTCTCGAGGCGAGTAAGCCCCAAGTCCAGAATTGGACTTATGGAGGTTGTGAATGAGACTCCTCCAAGTGGTCGAAGGTATGGTTAAGTGATTAAAGTAGAATGGAAGAATTAGTCGCTTACAGTTTTGCATTCACTATTTCCATAGTTGGAATGAAGTGTGCAATCTTCAACAATTAATCCACAACCACCATCAAAGTATCATAACCCTTAGATTTTGGCAAGCAAGTGACGAAATCAAGTGTTACACTTTGAAATGGCCATGCTGGTGCTAGAATGCATTGCAACTTTCTAGCCTTCTTCTCAGTTCTGCACTTACATTATTAGCATATAGGGCAGGAACGGATATAGTCTGCTACATCACCTTCCATACCAGACCAGAAAAATCCCTTTTTCAATGAAGCAAGAGTCTTTCGCTTTCTACCATGTCCTGCTGCCGAAACATCATGATGTTCCCACAAAAACAACTACTGCAAATCTTAGAGGGAAGATGCAATCTTTCTTGCTTATAGAATATAAGCCCATCCCGAACTGAGAAGTGAAGCTTCACATTCATACAACTAGCAACTTTTGCTGCTTCACTATTAGGGTTTTGCTTCAACAACTCTATATGGTGCAAGATTGTTTTTGCCAACAGATCACTTCCATATGAAACCCAACCATCCTCCAACCACTCTGAACTAATTGCTGACACTGCTCGGAACTGAGCTAATGCATCCAGAACAATATTGTCTTTACCAGGTTTATAGATGATTTTAATATCAAATCTAGTGAGCTTCTCTTGCTAACAAATTTACTTTGCCATAAGCTTTGACTGTATAGCAAAGTAGCTCAGTGTGTTACTATCTATATAAACTTTGGTATGTCCACCCAAATAGTGTCTCTAGTGTTCCAATGCTGACACTATAGCAAACATCTCTTTCTCATATGTTGGCCATCTTCGTTGTCAGATTACCTCTTTGCTAGCTCCACCACTCCAAGACCTAGGCCGGTTCCGCCATTCCCAGCTCCTGCCATCGCGATCGATCCCATCAGCATCGCGCAAAACCCGATCATCCCCCAAACTATTTTGCAAATTTTGCCGCCCAGCCTGCTCGAGAAGATGACCATTTTCTTGGAAAGCTCTATTTCGTTAAAGTGGGATTTATTCAGTAAAATGGGACTAGGTACAAATTTTCAAGTATTTGAAAATGACGTGAAATTATATGTTTTTTGTCCAGGGGCTAGACATATCTGGGGCATGGTGACTAGCGCGGTGACTTTGTGTCCAGACTGAGTCCATCTGGTTGTATAATAAATCTCATTGTCAAGGTGAACAAGCCGAATCTGAAGCTAAAGAAGAGCGATGGCATGCGCGCACACACTATTTGTTTGTTCATTAAGCGTGTGGTGAGCTTTCCAAGATGAACGTCATTCCTATTAGCCAGATATATAACTTAATGGTGAGAACATTTAGATATTATTCAATGTTATCTTTTTCTAACGAATCTAATTGTGAAGGTGTAGCAAGAGGCATTGCTAGTCTGGAGAAGTCATTTAACTCATTTGACCCTTAGTGTATTTTCATGAAACTAAATAACATTCATATTATTAAGGAATTTCTCTAGTACCTTTTTTTTACGACATAGAGGCTTGCATTTCTTTCAAAGGTGATTTAGTAAAAGACCTGAGGGCACATGCCATTCTATTTCTCAGACCGGTATTAAGATATACTAGTGCAAAGGGAAAAAGGTATTTGGTGATCAAGTAAATGGCATGAGGGCACACACCATTATAAGCCTAAGCGTTAGTGGACACCTCCTTTTTGGTACTCTCAGCGGTACTATCATCCTTCTCCGGGTCAGTTGTTTTGTTTTGGATTGTTGTCTCTGACATTACTGGGGTGTTCTCGATAGTTGTTAATGTTGCCGTTTGTTCAGAAAAATGATCACCTGGAGTATAGTACGGGGAGTTTGGAAGACTTATATATTCTACATCTTCACCTATCTCCTTCTCCGTCTCCTTTTCTACCTCACTTACAGATTTTGTGCTTGCCATGAGAACGCTCTTCACCCTAAAATATAGAGTTCGTTGTGTTATAAAAGGAAACCAACACACACGCTGCAAGGGAATGATGGTACATAAAGCACGTAAGCCCACAATATGGGTTTATGTGCCATTAATATGGGCCACACGCCATATTATTAGATTTATGCACGTGTGATTGGTAAATGCATATGTCACATCATCTTTGTTTTACCTCACACACTATATCAGGCCTAATGAACCATATCACATGTGCACACATGCTATATATATGGAGAAGTATTATGCAAGGATAGAAAAATTCAATGCATGATTGTGGAGAGCAATGGCATGAAGCCACATGCTAAATAACATTTTAGAGAAAGAATTAAAATAAAAACATGCAAACAGTACTGAGTGGACCAAGACTTAGAAGTGCACAATTGAATGAGGTATTTCTAATAAATATTTCACTCACCTCATATAGGAATGGCTACCACTCTCAAATGGCGTATCGCCTCATGCCATCACCTCGCAATTTGTTATAACAATCCGATGAATTCATATTCGGCTTGTTCACCTTGAACTTTAAGTAAGATTTGCTAGAACAACTAAGAATTTATACTTGTTATTTGTATCATCTCACCTAGGAATGGCGTAAGGCCACATGCCATCACGCCTCCTCTGATTCAGATTCGGATTGTTCACCTTGAAATAAAATACATTAGAAACTTAGTAAAGGAATATTAATGAATCTCACCTTGAACCCGGGTTATGAATGCTCTTGCTGCATCTCTTGCATGGTCTGGCAAGGTGATGGTGGCACTCTGCTTCCACATCCAACCATGCACAACATTATCCACCGATATGCTCATGCTGGGATCCCTTGGATTCAGCACCCATCTCTTTTCTAGGCAATCCTTCGTATATCCGGAACTTGGCTTGAACCACTCCACAGTTACATTGAAGGAGTTAGTTTCCGCGTCCTCCTCTGCATCAGTGATGCAGCGCCCCACCCATATCATTTGTTTTTTATTACTGGGTCTGACAAGCACGACCATTCCTTTGCAGACCTGTACTGGATTGAATGCTGAATCCGGCTTCTTGTTCCTCGGCCCACAATAGTGATCCTCAACATTGTTATCTGTCACTGCATTTCCAGAGGACATTGTTCCGCTACTATCTGGTGCTCTGGGTTCTGGCCAAAAGGACTCTTCCAATTCTTCATATACAACCGGCCCATTTTGGATAGCAAATATAATCTTCTCCCAGTATTCGAGCAAAGGCTTGCACCTCTTAAAATAGGATTCTCCACCAAACACCAACCCCCTCTTCCAGAAGGCAATATGCTGTCTAATCCCGGCCACTATACTTTCCTGGTCTTTGAGTCCATCCGGGTGCATCGGCCGTGGGGAACCCTGAGGAATCATAAGTTCCCCAGTTATGGGATCTCTCTTGAAGAGTTCAATGCCGTCCACTGGCAGCCACACTGTGTCCCATTCTCTCATCTTGTACCTCATCACTGGAGCACCATCACGCATGCTGAAATGAAACTAAAGAGGCTTGGAGTGGCCAATCAAAGTTTCGGATCTATCCTTGATGTAGCCTCTTACAAACCCCTTAAAGTCTGGAACCTCTGTCACAAGTGCAGCTTCAACAGTGCCTTTGATGCAATTTTGGAATTCATCGTAGAGTTGTGGGAGGGTGAGGACATTGGATCGCCGGAGGGACTCTACCAGGTGACTGAACATGGCATCGACGTCTTCATGAGTGTGCCCAACCATGAGAAAGCCAAGTGTAACCGTTTCAAATATGCCTTTGGCAACAAGCATCGCCAAGTACGCGAAGACGTACATGTTTTTGTTCTCACTGCCAGCATTGTTTGTTTGGAGCAAAAGATGGGGTGGAAGGCCACATCGGCCGCAAGAACTTCCTTGAGATTCTACTTCGTTTGGATGAGGCTGTGCATTCACCGGGCGACCAGCCTCGTTGGAATGGCATGAGGCCTCACGTGATAACCCTACAATCTGACGGCCAACATATTCACTGGGATGGCATGGGGCCCCACGCGATACTGCAAGCCTTTGCTCCTCCTCCAGCTGAACCCTGTATAGGGTTCGATCGACAAGGGCCTTATGCAAGGGTTGGCCGTTCAGCTCAGTCTGCACACTTTGCAGAGACCTTAAGTGTTTTGCTAGGGACGCAATCATCATGTTTGCACCCCCGCCACCCCATAGAGGTACAAAGAAGTTCCCATAGTTCTGGGCACCATGCCCATGAGCGATTATGCCAAACAGAGACACAGGCAGCTGCATGGATGAAGAGATTGCCTTGGGGGCAGGATTGAGTCGAGGTAAGCACGTCTTTTTCTGGTCCATTTTGTCGTGGATGATGCAGAGGTAAGAGTCAGGTCTCTCCATGGAGAGAATCCTGTTATGATAATATGCAGTCCTGCAGCTTCTTTGCTCGATGTTGTGGTCGAGCCGCCTTCTAACCAATGTCTCTCGCTCTTGAGCGCTGCAAGAATTCTTCGACAAAGCCATTTTGATAGCAGTGCACTCGTCACACTTTGAAAAGCTGGAGTACTTTCCTATACTCACATCCCTGAACCTGTTGCTCCACAATCTACTAAATCTAGATTGGCTCAGATTCCTGTAGCCATTACTCTGGAGTTCCCGATTCACATCTTCCAATATGGCCCCCTTGGTATACATGGAAGGGAGAACTCATTGGGTGTCTCGTGTTCCATCTTCCAAGAGGCGGGTTTTATGTGGTTGCTGCTCGCTACATGTCTCGACAAACCTCTTGAAGATTGCCTCTCCATATACAACATGACCCCTGGTTTTGTGCGTACCGTCGTTCCCATGGACTACCTGTTGAACCCTTTGTTCCTCGAACTCAGTTTTGATTCTGTAGAATGTGGTTCGAGGGACTCCATAAATGATTCTCCATGCCTTCATGCAGACCAAACCCCTCTGGAAGACCATGCCCCCCACCTGATGTTCTGAAGCATCAACAGATGACCGTAATGCCTCATACACAAAATTGCGAGCTGCCTTCCAGGACAATGTCTTGTATCTTGCTCTCTCCTCTTCAATAGCATCCCAATCAGCATGTTGACAGCACCTCCTTTTGCAACAAGCAACTATCGAGACTATTCGAACCTCCATCGCCATTTTTTGCCTTTTCGGTTCGTTGCTCAGATCCCTTTGGCTGCGCTTTAGGAAGGTGTACTTTCTTTTCCCATGAAGAGATGTTCTGTCATCAGTTGTAGTGGTGTTTGATTGTGAATCCTTCACATTCTCAAACACTAAGTGCCTCAATTTCCACCGCACAATGCTTCCAATAGTCAGACTGTTTTCTTCTGTGTCAACAACCTCTAAAATCGCAACTCCAATATCATCCCAGCCCAATTCTTGATTAGCCACTGCATCTCTTGGATCGACAACTGTGGCTAAGCCCTCAGCTACCACCTCCCCCTCGGGGTTGTTTAGAAACACCTTTGCCTGAATCCATGTAGCACGGTTCTTAAGATCCATGGAGGGAACATGCGTCGCACTTGCGCTGTCCCCAACATCTGCTTTCTTCTGAAGATTTTTCAAGGCAACAACAACATTTACCCCGACGACCATCTCTCCTCGTTCAATAGCGACCACATTCCCATCGAAGACAGTCTCTACTGATACAGCAGCATTGCCTTTCCCAAGCCTTTGACAGTGTATAACAAAGTTTCGATCCATAGACACAAGGGTCCCTTTTGCAACTCTCTTCCCACCATTCAAAATGTAAACCTTTTCCCCAACCCTGAAGGCCATTCTGAAAGTGCAGGAAAGAAGTTAAGACCATACAAAAAATGATTGGAGAATGGCCTAAATCATAACATACCAAACAACCTCAATAGCATGAGGCCACATGCCATTATTCAAACATGCTATTGACACCTACGTGAAATTTCGCATTCACAAAATTGACATGAGCCCTCATGCCATTAGTGGTACCACTAATGGCATGAGGCCTCACGCTATCTTTGGCCCCTGCTAGCCTGTTGCTATATTCCTTTTGCCTTGCTGCAACTGTATATATTTTTATGTGCGTGACTAGTCACCCATACAAAAATATATACAGTTGTAGCAAGGCAAAAGGAATATGGCAATAGGCTAGCAGGGGCCAAAGATGGCATGAGGCCTCATGCCATCTTGATATACACACAGCTGTAGGCAAGTAAAAACATACATGACAATACGCTAGCCATGAGATTGCAAGGGCCCAAGATGGCATGTGGCCTCATGCCATTTCTAAATGTGGTCCTAAGCCATTCCATCGTGAACATACTAGGAAGCACAAGTGCCGAATATCAAGAGGAAGTGGTAGCCACACCAAAGACAGTGCTGCTCGCAACACCGCAACTACTCGTAGCGCTGCTCGCAACACCGCAACTGCTCGTAGCGCCGCTCGCACAAACTGCCACTCGCATAAACTGCCACTCGCAATGGCGCTCGCAATGCCGCAACCGCTCGTAGACGCATAAACCACAACTCACAACGCCGCTTATACAAGCAACGCTCACTGCGCTCAGCGGAACCAAGAATACGGCGCACAAAAATGATAGACTTAGGAATGAGTTCAAAAATTCAAAAATAACACACGCTTGAACGTCACATCAAATCCTCTGACAAACCAGATCTTATGATTCCTCTGACAAATTTCAAACTGAGTAGCTTCTAGACTTTGCTGTCGGAGGTTGAACTTTGTCACATCATGTCCTTGCCTCGATCCAGCTGTGCCATGTCAGTGATTCAAACTTTGCCATGCCATGTCAGCGATCCGCGCCAAGATTATTCGCCATGTAAAGGAATAATTATGCTGTGTGTGTACGTCCATTTATGGCAATATAAGGCCACATGCCATTCAAAGAATAATGCTAGTCGAGCATTTTTTGGTGCATTTTTGGGTTCAAAATTGCATGAGCCCACACGCTATAAAGTTTATCTGTACCAAAAATAAAAATAGCTTTATTTACTTGGGAATTTAAGTGGTTGAGGCATTTTTAAACTTACAAACACATGCCCTACTTACATTCCTTTGGTTGCTTAAAATTCAAAAATATTATAAACCTTTCTTTTTGCATTTTCAATGTTTTCAATTATGGTTTTTGATTTTCACAGGACCAGCCTAGTAATCTATTTGCATCCCGTCATGTTTATAGCTAGCTTTCGTTTGTCCCCTTCGCTAGCCTGAGATATATTTGCTCGGCATCTGCCTCTTACAGCATTTGCCCAGAAAGGGCATCTTTTTTCATGCAGCATTTGCCACATGTTTAGGGTTTAGGGTTTAGGGTTTAGCAATTCAGTAGCTTGATAAACATGCAAATACAGAACTTGATGCAAAATCCTTTGATATGTCACAATGCCTCTAGGACCATAAACACATTTCAATAGAGAGGGTCCTTTCATTTCATAATTCCTTACGTAGATCTTAGTGAAACCAGAGTTAGTGAAGTTAGTTTCTTGTGATCCCGCATCTGATTGTGATGTCCCTTTGCAGTGTCAATGGAAAGGTCAATGCACACCAAACTGTAAAATCTTGGAGCAAAATAACGGTCGGATCTATGGCAAATGCCCCTGAAACATTGTAAGGCTCGTGTGGTCTCATGTGGTGTCCGATCGAGATGCTTCTTTGCAGGGTCATCAAGAAAGACATTGTATACCATTCTGTAAAATCTAGTTGCGATCTAACGGTTGGATCTCCAGAAAACTCAAAAAAATCTTGCGCATGTCAGAATATTCTAGGAATATACTCTTATGTGCCCCTGAAAATGGCATGCGGCCACACCATTCAAGAGATAATGCCAGATGATGCCGAGCATTTTTTGGTGCATTTTTTGGGATTTTTTGTATACCATTCTTTATTTAGCTGAACATCTGGCATTTTTGGAAATACAAGATGCTTTGGAATATCCAATCATGCATGGTATAAATATAGCGAGGGTATTAAATGATATCCCAATCATGATCTTTCTTTTGGATTTCGCGTGCATGCAGTCTGAGGAATAATGACGTTGCGGATTTCTTTTGGATTTCACGTGCATGCATGCGCGCGGCGATCTAGAAATTAATGGTGGCGCCCAAGTCCAAGGAATGATGACGTGGCGGGATTACCAACCGTCGTGACATTTCGCGCGTGTGAGGTTAGGTTTTGCATTTTGCTTCGTACTCGCGCTCGCACACTCGAGCTCGCATCGCGCTCCCACTCGCGATCACGCTCATATTCGCGCTCATCTACCTTCTCTACAGGTTTCTCGTGTGCATCGGCGTCCACTCGCGCTTGCATCACACTCGCACTCGCATCGCGCTTGTGTGCATCGGCGTCCACTTCAAGACACACCCAGTTTGTAACTTCACCGCCAACTCCGCCACCCACTCTGCCACCCACACACAGCCCACTTGGCGTCCCGGGAGATTTCAGCGCCACTCTCCAACTGTAAGTGGCAGAGTAGCCTTGCTGCTACGATCCGCTGCACATACAGTGCACATTCGCCAGCGAGTCCGGCCTCGATTATCACGCCTCCATTCAGCTTCAAATGGTAAGTCTTTTAGGCCAAGTAGAAAATGGCATGAGGCCACATGCCATTCAATAGCAACATTGGCATGCACCGATTGGGCTCTCGAGTGTAGTCCGGTTACAGATGGCGTGTAGCCTCACGCCATCTTAGGATGCAGCCTCAAGACACCTGATGCAATGGTGAATGGCATGTGGCCTCACTTTATTTCCAGCTGCTAGCTTTTCATCTGTCAGCTCTAATTGTTGTGCATTTCTGAACAGGCGGGGAATTGCATTCTTCTTCCAACCACTGTCAATGTGGATGCAGAGAAGGGGGAGGAGCTCACCAGTTGGACTTTCGGGATGGAAGGCGAGGATCTGAGGCTGTACAACACAGATGGTGGGAGAAAAGAATGCATGGGGATCCTCATCCAAGTGACAGACACTCCATGCAGTTCCATGCAAGAATATGGACTGGCACTTGTGGTAGAGACAGCGTCCGCCTTCAAGATCCACCTTGCACATCCTAGCGGCTTCCTAGAGGGGGGCAGTGGCTATGAGGAATTCCTAGAGGGAGCTAGGGAGAGGTTGTCCAGGAGGCCCACAATTTCAAAGACACTGCGGGTCTATGAAGATCACATGGAATCCACGGACCTCACCTACGGCGATGTTCAAAAACTATATTCCAACATTGAGCCGTTGAGAGTGCCTCCAGTTCGCGAAGCGAAGGGGAAGGGGGTCGATCTGGAAACTACCCCAAAGCAGAAAAGGGTGGTCAAGCTCAAGCCGACGTCCGACTCTCCTGCTCCAAAAAAGAAGCTACTCGGTGATGCCATTGCCTCGGGTTCAAACACTACACCCACCAAAAAGAAGAGCCGCAAAGAGCAGAAAGAGCAAGAAGAGGCAGCAAAAATCGTCACAGATAATAGTACTTGTTACTATTCCAACAAAGTATATACAATCGACGTGAGCCGTATTGACATCCAAAGCAAATACAACCACAGGCTAGTATCTGATGAGTGGGTGGAGAAACTGAAGCAGAAGATGCTGGCAAGTCCAGTAACACCCGATATCGCAGACGTGATCCCCTACTACCGAACAATGAAGGGCGAGACGAGGTTTCCAGACTTGATCAATAGGAAGGTGTTGGACGATCAGAACATCCGGTTCTATGCCGTCTCCGGGCAGCATTCTAGCTTGGCGATGCAAGAGATAGTTGTGGATATTATGGTGGGCGAGGAGGTGAAGAAAGTCTTCAAGACAAGAGTTGTCCGCCTGATAAAAGGCAACTCGCCCCTCCGATCTATCATATACATCTCCCACGCACAGAATGTCAAGCAAGAAACGTGCTACAAATCGGGTCTACACGAGACATTGGCACGAACACGGAAGCTCTGGGTTCAACTGAAGAAGCCACAAAAACCAGGACAAGGACGTGCACTAGCAACTAGCGCCTGGCAGGTAAGCCTCGTTGCATGTGGCATAGCATGTGGCCTCACGCCATTTCCATTGCAGGAATTCTCAAGTCTTCTCTCGAAAACACTGGGGGTCAATGACACACTCAACATCCATAACAATCTACTCACGACAAAAGTTGTTTTTGACAAATGGGTAGATGTGCTGAGGAGGTACCATGACGGGGAGTTGCTAAACTCAATGGGTGTGGAGGATGGCCGGAAGCCCAATGATTTGAAGCTCAACGCTTTGCGTTTCTCGCGGTCTCTAGACGACAACGACCTTCTGACAGTGGCTAATGCTCTTCTACGTGGTGAGGTAGTCTTCAACAAGACCAAAATGACTCCCAGCCATATTGTGACATACGAGGACTTGTGCACGACTCTGAGAGCTCGTGCACTATTGAAGGATTGGATCTTCGAGCAAGTGGCCGTGGAGAGGGTGAGCATCGACACCACACAAGAGATGATGGAAGCGCTGGAGTTGTCAAATGAAGACATCGACAAGTACGTGAAGGGGGCCCCCAAGTTCATCGATCTGCTGCGGGATGCCACGAAAAGTAAAGCTGAGAAGTTGGATCAGTATCCAAATTTCATTAAGATTCATGGGATAATGGCTAAGAAGAAGATACTGACGAATGTCCGCATCTTCACACTCGCCCTTGTTATTGGTCCTGCAGCAGAGTGGGACTGGAGTGACTTCCCAGCTTCGTTCGACAAGGCCGATTGAATTGATCTGAGGGAGGTCAATTTACCCGTGCCTGAGGAACTGAAGACGGCTATGGAGCTTTTGAATCCAAAGAAAGCTCCAGGTGCAGCATGGGAAATGCTCAGCTGGGTCTTCAACGCAATAGCGGGTGGGTCACCTGCTTCCGACTCCAAGGGCAAATGCGTTGTCGAGTACAACTGCGGTGGACTATTCTTTTGAGCCGCACTACTCAAGGGTGTCCCGTGTGTTGCGGTGACAAACTCCATTGAAGAGGTGACTTCAATGGAGCATATAATTATAGTTGCCAAAGAAAAACAGTATCTTCTCTGCGAACCTGGTGAGTACGCACTTTAAGTTTAAATGTTATCTCACAAGCTCTGTATGCAGGAGCGTGGCCACCCCCAGATGCTGAAACGGCGTTAACAGCTAATGTTGAAGATACCCATGTTGGGCCGAGCTCACAACCTGCACAAGGTAAGGTCACGTGAGGCCTCACGCCATTTTGATTATAGATCGTTGTGAATATTCAGACACGAGGACTGAAAAGCGCACTGGTGGCGCGTCAAAGAAGGACAAACAGACAAGCAATAGGAAAAAAGGAGGTACAAATTATATTTGCAATGGCATGTGGTCTCATGCCATTCCTTGCAGGAGACACTTCTTCAAAGGCAAAACAGGCAAGCACCAGCCAAGCTCAAACTGACAGTGGTCATAAAAAGCAAAAGCACGTTGGACAGTCGTTGGGATCAGAGGCGTTTGATTCGAAAAGGAAGAAGGGCAACGAAAAGATGATAAGTAATGCCTTGCGGTTATGGCGTGTGTGCTCATGCCATTCATTGCAGATCAAGGGCTGAGTGAAAGCAGCTAGTCACCACCTCCTGACTCAGATTCCTATGGCGGACTCCCCTTCCCCAATCTCAATGGAGAGGTACAATGGATGAGGGATGCTTTTCAAGTCAAGGCCACGTTTTTCTCATCTCGTCGTCTTCGAAGGGTGCAAGAACATGCAGAAACCATGTTAAGACAGTCAGGTGAGGATACAGTCCTAGGTCACGCACTAAAACAGGCTATGGATGTCTTGTATTTTGAGATGGAGACTCGGCCAAATGATTTTCCCAAGATGGTCCTGGAAGAACAAGCCATCCAGCCTGAGCAGCCTATGGAAGAAATGCAGGAGGGGGATGAGGAGCCAGAGAAAGATAATGAGCAGGAAGAGCAGAAGGACGAAGAGGAGGACAAAGAAGAGGAGGACGAAGAAGAGGAGGACAAAGAGGACTTGGATGGTCCTCACAATGGTGACAATCACAATAACGACGACGACGATGATGATGACGATGGCCAGCCTGAGGTGGCCAAAGAGCAGCGGAGGAAGGTCATACAAGACAAACCATCAGGTAAATAATAGTACATCCATTCCTAACCTTTTACCATTTCTAACATTGTCCATGTAGGTCGCAGAGCAAATGGTAAGTAGAGATTATTCAGTTGAATTTACAAACTCTAGCCTTTAGTGTCGAGGAAGGATAGTGCCAAGCAAGGGTCGAAACGTATGTCCAATCCTTCAGAATCAGCAGTGCGCCCAAGTGATATCGGTCCTAGTTCCTCAATAGCAGTTGATGGTAAATACAGTATAGTCGATTCAATGTGCTAATGAGTTTGTTTTTAGTAGCACGGGAGGATACCATCTCAATCGAAGGGAGATATTTGGACATGCATATGGATCCGCCAGTGGACTCTACTTGCCTGCAAGAGTCATCAGAGCTGGTGGAGGCTACTATCCATATCAACACCAAGCAAGCTGACCACGCTCCACTTGATGCTGCCCATACCACTGAGTCAATCTTGTCCACGTATCCAACTGACGGTGACCAGACGCCATTGGACCCGCATGAGGCCGCCCCAGCCGCCGAGCCGGTCGTATCCTCATTTCCAACGGACTCAACGTGTGCCCAATCGTCTGACTATGCGCCGTTGGAACCTCCCTACACCGCCCCTGCTGCCTGTTCGGTCATGTCCACTTTGCCAACAGAGGCACCAGCTGAAATGGCGTGTGATCACACGCCATCGGAACCACCCCATGCCACTGTTGAGCCAGTTGTACCAGAGTCTACAGCTGAAATGGCATGTGCCCACACGCCATCGGATGCGATTGACCCCACATTGCAGAGGAGAGTATTTCCGCCCTTCACGTTTCCTCGACCAAAACCCTCTCAACGACCATCGGGAGCACCATTCGCTAATATTGTAGATGGTAAAATTGACTTGTACCATTTTTTATGCTGACGCATTTCATTTCAGAGTCACGGTGAAGGTACTGTATCGTTTTTGATCTGAACGGTGTCCTTTTCTCCCATGAGCGTGGCTCGTCCTCGAATGTCACTGCACCCTCCAAAGCCTGCGGTCGCAAGTTGCTCAAAAGAGACAGATTCACATTAATCACATGGGAGAAACTGCGGGATCTAATAATGACCATGCGACACTTAAAACAGAGGGCCGGGTTCAATTTGCAATTGGGAGTTTGGACATCCATGATGCGCCACAATGCATTAACGTTGCTACAGATGATGCACGATCAGACGCGAGTAATATTACCATTTGACTTTCTCCTAATGCAGGAGGATTGCTTGACTATGGTCCATGTGAGGGGTAGCAAGCCCATCTTCGTCAAGCCAGAGGCTGTAGTGATGAACCGGACTGCTAGGTCAAGTGAAATCCTCATCATCGATGACTCGCCGATTAAAACTACAGCGAACACGCACATATATGCAGTGCACCCCATCTCTTGCAGTATGGAAACTAGGGAGAAGAAACCGTATGTTCTGGGGGACCTTGCAAATGGCTTGGAGTGATGGTGATAGAGAACCGGCCAGTCCAGGAGGTGGCTGCAGAAATAAACCAAATGGCAAATGGAACGGTATATCAGAAGTCATTTGATCGGACAGACACCAGTCATCATTTATGGCATGTATATTGTCTAGCCAAGCACTATCCGCATCTCCATAATCTGTTCAACCGGATGGGTTCTTCGACCACTGAACATGAGCATGGACGTATTAGAGAAGAGATGGCATTACTATTGGGTTTAAATCCTGATAGTGTGGAGAGTGATGAAATTCCAAGATTATTGTATAGGCGTTGGAGGCAAAAAATAACAGTCTGAGATGGCATGTATTTATTTAAAAATGTAACTTATTATGGCATGGGGTTCCATGCCATTGTATTAATATTAAGAGACAATTCTTTGAGAGGATTTGCATTATACTAGAAGTGTTATAGCATGTTATTGGAAGTCTACGAAGTTGTTTTATTAATAAGGGGAAAGTAAAGATTGAATGGGGACTTGGGCTCCACCTAGACTCGGAGCAACTGAGCCAATATTAAAAGGATGGAAAGAAATTGGACGACGATGACAAGGAGAAGAGAGAGGTGAAGCAGTGGCAGGGGGAGGAGAAGTGATTGAGTAGACATTTCCTTGTTTAAAATAAAATGGCATGTGCCTCAATGTAGTTGAATTTTGTTATATTTATATACTATATAAAGGTTTGGAAACCTTATTTTACAAGTGGGATAATGACAATTCCCACTTTAACGAAATAGAGCTTTGGAATAGAATGCAACAGGACAACCATGTTGCCTTAGTGTAACACTAACCGCTTTGTCACAATTTTGCTACAACACAGCACCAATAATATAGCTAGATGTATCATAATGCACTTCAAAGGGTTTATCAAGATCCAGGATCCTAAGAATAGGAACTGTAGTCAAGATTTTCTTCAATCGTACAAAAGCATGTTGACAAACTATTGTCTAATGAAATAGTATACTACTCTTTGTGGGCACAGACCATATTTGAGCTCACGAGCTGAAGAGTTGAGCTCACGAGTTGAGTTTAATTTTCAATTGTAATTTAGTACAAACGTTATAAACTTTAAAATTTTAAGGTTATGGCAAACCTAATAATTTCATAACTCTGTATATATTATATAGATAAAAATGTTCTAAAGGACACTTCTTGTTCTATTAATTTAAATATTTACTACAAGCAATGATAGGGACGTGTGTTAGAATATAAAATAAAATTTTTGCAAAAAGAGTATTCTTGTCACTTCTTTAAATCTGTACTTTGTGCTTTCTAGCTAGTAAATGTTAGATTTGCCAGAATTAAAAAACTATTAAATTTGAAATAAGATTCTATATAAAGCTATATAACTGTTTGAAAGGAAAAGAAATAACCATTGATGTAAGCTTATTGCATATAAAAGAAAGAGTGATCATGAGTTGGAGATAAATGTAATGACAGAGGGTGCAACAAATTGGGTGAAAAAAAATGCCCTCTTACTTGTTTTAGAAAAGTGTGATTCTGCCACTTTCAAGAAATGCCATATATATTTTTTAGCATCTGATGAAAACAATGGCAATGATTAGTATGATGGTATATATGCTCTCATGACACACTACAATATCACGCACCCGAAAGACTACCATGAAATCTTTTTTGAGATGGTAAAGATAGAAATGGAGACATACGAATACTATGGGCAGTATTACGAAAAGAACACTCGGAAGTATATAAAATAAAAAGTGAAATGGAAAAACACCTTTTTACGAATTATATAAAGTATAATAAGTTTATATTATTGATAGAGAATAAACATCGATAGTGTTGGAGAAATCTAGTTAGCTCCAAAAGTTTTTTGTAACTCAACAATAGTAAGGCTTGCTTGGTGTATATGAATATCCACTTTAGAATCCTGGTGCAAGATGTTGATGAAGATGTAGTACATATGCTTGCAAGGAGCATATGCCTTCCCATGTTCCTTGTGCTTCGTAAAGTCTGGACATGTGCAAGAAGGAAAGTCTTGAATGGCAATTATGTACTCTCCACCTTCTGTTTTGACTATGTACTCTTTTGCAAACGCAGTGATGTACTTCGTGGAGAGAATCTCACACTCAAATGTTTGAGCCAAGTTAATTTTACCCTGCTTTTGCTTAGAGACAATACTAATAAATTTAACTGCCTTACCTTTTCTTGCTAGCCTTCTATGCATCTCTGTAGGAATAGTCCTGGTTCTGTCATTCATGTCTCCAACTTTCCTCTCAAGATTAAAACTAGATTTCTCAAGGTTTTCAATCTCATCCGAGGTGAGCATGACCTTATTAGCAACCAGCCATTCTTTAGGTATTACATTAGGTTTAGTCACTATAGTGTCTTCAAGCTGCTTCGTATAGTTGGCGTCGGTGTTGTAACAATACAGCCAGCACCATCTCAAAAATCTTACTTGCTTTCATTCCCCATAGAAACATGG
This sequence comes from Selaginella moellendorffii, assembly GCF_000143415.4. Taxonomy (NCBI): domain Eukaryota; kingdom Viridiplantae; phylum Streptophyta; class Lycopodiopsida; order Selaginellales; family Selaginellaceae; genus Selaginella; species Selaginella moellendorffii. Next base: position 137,671 of record NW_003314436.1, on the reverse strand, counting down.
GACTGGAACAGAAGTAAATTTGTCACCACAAATCTAGGCCCAACACTTGCCCCTCAGAAGCATCCCTACACACTTTACATTTGATTTTGCTAGCACGCGTTAGATTGCCTATTGCTTCAACTCCACACTACGATAAGCAAGTTCAACTTGTTGGGATGCACTCTCTTCATTAGCCACTTGAGGTGGCTTGGTCTGAGAGTAGTGTCTTGGAGCAGAATGGTACTCAACATTAGGCTTGTGAGAGTTTTTCACTCCAAGTTCTATACCAACATCTTCACCAGCAAAGGAAAAATGACACTTTGAGAGGACAGTTTTCATATCACCAATAGAGAGTGTACTTTATAGATGTGCTACAGACCACTTCCTCAACTGCAATTGCCATTGCTTGGGCGGGTGGAGTTAATTTTCTTTTCATCCTATCATGTAACATGTCAATAGAAGGCCTTGTTCCCACGTATCTTCCTTCCTTGAATGCTAGTGCTTTTGAAGATTGCTTTATAGCGCATATCAAATTTAATAGACAAGCTTCATATAAACTCATTTTCCCTTTCCCTTCCTTAGAGGAACGCCAACTCCAGTGCTTACTTTTGGAGAGATTCACAGTTGAGGTGTATGGGAGGTCCTCAAGTGGTTGATTCTAATGGAAAAAGCAATATTAAAAACTAATAAAATGAGAAGAAAAAATAGAAACCAACCTGAAAAGAGTGATGTCCCCATTAGAACATCCTAATTTCCCACCACCCTAACCATGACTCAAGTTGTGGTAGGAACCTTACATTTGTATGGCCATCTTCACGCCACCACATTCAGACTCATTTACTTTTGCCTCATGCTCTTATTAAGAAGGTGCAATTTGCCACGTTTGCATAACTCTTTAAATATTGATTGAAACTCTGGCTTGATAAGGTGGCAGTGTTGGTTTAGGCTTTGAGCCCAATGGAACTCACAAGTCCTCTCACGATCTTCCAATGGTTGACCATTCCCACCAGTTTACACCAACCCTATCTACCATGAAACCGCAAAAGTTTGTAGGCTTACCAGTCCGCTTTAAGACAATATCAGAAAGGGAATTCTAAAATATTTCCTGGGCTGTTTGGTCTTGTACTTTAAACTCTACTGTCACAATTGTCAAGTTACAACGTAGCCTATGAAAACACAAATATTACAACAATTTCAATCTAATGAGAATAAAAATTACCTTGGATCATATACATGAGCTTTCATGGTTGTCTAACTTGATATGCGCTCCATATGGTCAAAATGAACCCATGCATTTGCATGGTCACTGGACCCAAAGATGTCCATTCAGGAGATAAGATCTATGCCAGAAGCAAGGCCCATGGTAGACATTTTGAAGACGAAGGGGCACTCTTGCTCATTCATAACTTGGTTTGGAAACAAACTTTCGTGGATAAACTTGTATGGACAGGTCTATTTCAATTCAAGGATGGAGTCAATTTTTGATTGTAACTTCCCCTCTTGAGATTCACACATCCAAGATTTTATCCTAAACAATATATTGTAAGAAAAAGATATTATTAGAACGTATGAAATATAATGGATGTACCTTCTTAGAATAGTAGCAGGTTAAACTCCTTGTAGTAAATCCTGCAAGCTAGCCTCGTTTAGTTGAGTCTTTTGGCAACTAGGATTGAGTAAGGTGTTTTCGAAAAAATCCTTGAGGACAGTCTTCTAAACATGCTTTGGAGTTGCAGATGAGTTTCTCATAGTCTCTTTCTGCATAGCATCTTTGAAACGGTTAAGAAAACTCCTTTGTATCCCTTCCTGCATTGGATGCATGTGTGTGCCAACATGCACTGCAACTCTTCTAGCCACTCCATCTCATAGAAGAAAGTAGTACATTTTGGCCTCGCAGATAGCATGACATAGAGGAGTATTTTTACAGAATCGATATTTGAATCCAATAGCAATGGTGTCACAGGCTAGAGGATTGATTGCAGACCCTTCGAAAAATATAGAATTTCTACAGTGGTCTCGATTGCATGCTTCATCCACGCAATCTAAATGCCTGCCACAATGAATTATAGACACTGTGCTTTCAAAATGTTGGAAGTGTGTGATCTTGATTTTGCACCAATTGTGGACATTCTGCTTAGTTTCCATCCCTTTCCGTTTGGAACTTGTGCTGTTGACAAGAGGTGGTAGCTCGAAGAAAATGTTGCTATTGTAGAAGGATGGAAGCTCGCTCACAAGCCTATACAAAAACAAGTGTACATCGATTGAGAGGCACAAAAAACTGGAAAGCATTGCTAACAACTTTGAATATTGCTGAAGCTAGAGCTGAAGTTGGTGAATTTGGCTCCAACACTAGCATGACTTCTCCACTTGAACTAGAAGCGGACGAGAGGATAATGATTGACTCTTGCTTCACATTCACTTTAGTTTGAGCGCATTTTGGCACTTTGATTGGAGATCCAAAAACTCAAATCTCCTTCAACTTGGAATTCTGTAAATCCCATTGTTGTCCACCCTCACCCACATGAAAAAGAAGAAACTCTAAGTATGCAACTATACTGGTGTCATTGCAAATCACAGCCTCTAAAGAAATAGAGCCAAGACAAAGAACAAAATGCTGACATAAAAAACTTTCAAAAACAATATTCTGAGAGAATTAAAGAGGTGGGTGATCTAGAAAATGAAGAAAAAACCTCTCCATCCTTCTCAATAGATTTTGGAGTTCTCTTTCTTTATGCTACTTGTAAAAATCTATAGTGAAACATAATTGAAATTTAAATAGAGAGAAATAAAGAATAGCAACAACGTATAAAATAAATTCAAATTCTATAGCAAATTTAACATGTGCAAGTGTGACAATATTAATATTACTGTCATTTATTATGATGTCTGATACATGTATACACATAGATCCAAGGAAGGATTTTCAGCATGTGAAGTTTGATAGTTAATAATGGTACCAGTAATGACATTTTGCTATAGCGTGTCAATCCAAGAGATCCAATCTGACTGTCAGCACATATGATATATCAAGTTGTCAAATTTTAAGTGGTAGATGATAATAAATCTTGTCAAATCTTATTCTTCAATGACAGATTTGATTCGTAGTACAACTCAAGTTTTATCCATAATTGTGAAGACTGCTCAATAACATTTAAAGCATTGTTTAGAATCTAATACAACACAAAATAAATTTCTGGATGAGGATTTATCCATTCATAGATGGATATAGTACAACATATTTTAACATGCCTTATTTATACTCTTTAAAGTTCTTGTAACAATTCCAAAATAAGTACAAAATATTGATGAGAATGCATCCTTTCTAAATAATTTATAAAAAATAATATCATATATCTAATAACAAAAACATTGATAGGTGCTAGTTATATCATCATTAAAATATACAAAATATAGAAGCATAATTCACATATAATAATAATGATAAGATAAAATAAGATTGAAGATATTGTGATGGTTGAGATTTAGGTTATTTGGAATGAACGGCCAGGATGAGAGATTGGTTGGGCAGCCATCAGGATTAGGGTTAGAGTAGCCGCCAAGATTAGGTTACTGTTCGCACTCGCACGCTCAATTGATCTCTTGTGCGCTCAATTGCTCGATCTCTTGCGCACTCAATCCTTCAATCTCCTTCAAAACTCAATCCCTCAATCTCCTTTGCACTCAATCCCTCGATCTCTCGCGCACTCCACTCACGGAGATTGAGCGCGTGAGAAATCCAGCACAATCGAAAAATCGAGAAGGAAAGATGCCACCAAGGGTGTGCTTCCACTTTCATTTTTTTCTTCTTGCTTCTTTCTTGATTGCTTCTTTAGAGCCGGCCACCTCGGGCAATTTGGCCACCTGAGGGGCCAAGGTTATTTGAATAATCTTGGCCCCTTGGGCGGCTAAATTACCTAGGCCGACCACCTCAGGCAGTTTGGCTGCCTAAGGGGCTAAGGTTATTCAAATAACCTTGGCCCCTTGAGAGGCCAAAGTGCCCAAAGTCGAGCCCAAGCCGGCCACCTCGGGCACTTTAGCTGCCCGGGGGGCCGAGGTTATTCAAATAACCTCGGCCCCCTGGGCAACCAAAGTGCCCAAGGTGGAGTTTGGGCCCATTTGATTTTTTTTTCCTCTTTTACTGTTTGAATTTCTTATTATCTTTATTTAGTTTAACTAACAAAATTTTTTCTCTTGCAGAAAAGGAAAATTGTACCACATAAAAAGGTTGTTGGAGCCAAGAAGACATGAAAAATTCAATTTAGCACTAACGATGACATCACAATCAACATGTTCATTGGCACATCAATAGAGATATATTTACTTAGAGATCCACTGCTTCACCACCATCACCTCCGCCATCACCATCTTCACCACCACCATTGCCACCTCCACCAGCACCATCACCACCTCCACCACCATCATCGCCACTACCACTGCCACCATTGCCACCACCACTACCACTATTGCCTCCGCCCCCACCGCCACCACCACCACCCCCACCATCACCACTGCCATCTCCACCTTACTCCTCGCTGGCCCACCACCAGCTCAAATCCCTAAAGTTGGGCAATTTAGTGGTGTTCAAGATAGGGAACCTGAGGAACAACCTGGAGCTGAAAGAGTTGCAGACATTCCTGACAATGTGGTGGACAAGCGCTTCCAAGAGACGGTTATGCGGACAAGGGAAAAAGCAGTTCACCAAACACCTAAGGCGCTCAAGTGGTCAGGCCCTTGTGACTTGATCAGAGAAATCCCCCTTTGCCATTTGCAACATACGAACCTTGTCCGCATAGCATCCAAGTATGTCAACCCAAACATATATAGCTTGTTCAAACATAATGGCCTTGTGACAAATATCGGTATGTTTTTAATCTCTTTTTGCAAGCCAGGAACAATGGAGATTGTTACCATCACACCCGAGATTGTGAATAGCTAGGATCCTATTTGGAGGAGGAAGTCCCTAGAATTTGATAACATGCTTATAAACCATCCAGAGACTCGACAACTTGCAAGGACAATGTTCCAAATTATTGATGGTAACCATCGATATGGGGCTTGGATGAAGTGTATCGACGATCATTTTCGCAATGATCCCGTCTACCATATCAACATTCTAGTCAGCCATGTCTACGCAAGGGGACCTTTGCATGTCAACAGACTTATCTTGGCCTGGCAAAAGATCAATGCGTAAGTTTTATAATTTTACCTCTAACTCCACTTTAACTTGTTTTGTCGTGTTTAAATGTAGGCTTGGACAATTTGTTGTTCAAAAGCAAAACCTTGTCCATGATATCGAGCAACTTTGATTTTTGGCAAACATGAGTGAGAATGACATCTGCCAACATTATAGTGATGATCTTGCAACACTTGTTTAGCACTCACACACTCAAAATGACAGTACAACTTAGTTCAACAACCCAATCAATTTTATGCTCACTATATGGTGCAAAGTATGTCTTTCCCTTTCATTTTATAAGGGCCTCTTTTAATTGTTTTGGTTTTTAGCCTTTAGTAAAGGTCAAGCAAGATGCTTACAAACTTACATATCCGGAGAAGAGTCAGGAAGAGCTCTCAGCTGAGTTTGTACAAATTGAGTACAAAATTCAACATGTAAAGTCTTCAAAGTTGAAGAAACTAATATGCATTGCAGACAATCACAGGCCAAAGAAAGGGCTAGAGACTATAGCCGAAATTTCTTCTCATGAATGTAAGTTTCTTATCACACTTCATTTTTCTCAATTATGCATATATTACTTTTGCAGTGAACAAAACTCTAGATGACATGATTTACAATATCGCAAAATTGAAGCTTCTATATAAGCAACAGATAAAGACTCTAGAGTTCCTCAATGTCTGCTTGATGAACAAAGAGAAAAGATTGCCAGAACTATTTGAGAACATGATGAGAAAGGTTGTCTACATCACGCAAATTTTAAGTGAAGGTGAGATGTTCTTGGCGCTGCACATTGGTGACAGTCTAGATAGCACATTTATGTCTTACAACACCTACATCAACATATCATTGGAAGGGATCGAAGAGGGGTGGCTGCCAGAGAAGTCTACAAGCACAACAACTTATGATTGCCAACATGGTCAACCTTATTTCATGCGACGTGTAGCTTATAGGTATAAAATGACTTTTAAGACTTTTTTTAAATATATAGGTATCTTCAATATAGAGGCATGCCATTTGAAACATCAATTTGCACTCGACTTGTTGCAAAGGGTGTAAAGGATGGAGGAATGTACCCAAAAATGTTTGCAAGAGTTTCGAAGGCACGGAAAATAGAATGCCCTTAGGAGTTGGAGTTCCTAAGGAAGGAGACTTCTACACTAGACCATGAGGAAGTTATCAATGCTAGTAATGATGGCAATGTAAGTGATGATGAAGACGAGGATGAGGAAGCTCCAGATCAAGTTTATGTTCCACCCACCACTAGACAACCAGGATCAGGCTTCAGTTCAACCATCAAACAACCAAGATTTGGATCAAGTTCTACTAGTAAATAACGATGATCAAGTGGTTCATAGAATATCACATTGACCTCGAGATAAGCAAAAGTGAATTTTACAAACTAAAGGTGGTAATACATGTTTTTTGCAGCAATGACTGTTGGTAGTAATTTCATTCTAGCTCGACAAGATGCTCGTGAAGAGGAGTTGGAGGAAATCTCATCGACAACATGCCATATGACAGTAGCATATTATTTATTGCTTTTTTCATTCACTTAATTCTTTTATAGGTCCGTCTTGTGTCTCTAATAACATAATGAGGCATTGTGGGTATCTTTATTGGCTCTTATAGTAGATTGTTGACATCTTTCACAAAAGATGACATCCACATGGGTATACGGTGCTAGTTCAACCGTTGGTGTTGAAAGATACAAAGGCCCTTGCTCCCAGTTGCGGACTTCATTCTCTTCAACTTTCCAGATGGTCTTTCAGATATCGATGGGAAAGTTGAGGATTGGAACTTTCTCACACCTAACCACATACGTGATGCATTCTTTTTGTCCGAAGCACTTATACTCAAAGCTAGCTATATTATTTTCATCCTACCGAACGACCCCAACTGGATGTATGAGCTTATGACGTGCATAGCAAAAATTCATTTCAAGTCATTCTCTTCTGGGTGCATCATAGATCCTATTGGCGTCAATACGAGGGACATCCAAGCGAAGCTTGAAAAGGTGAGTATATATTTTTATCTAATTTCTAAACATTTTTATTTTCCAGGTTATGATGTGGATCTATCATGCTTTCTGTAGAAACACACATGATGGGTTTCGTGATAGCGAATGTGCAGCACGTGTTTTACCTAGGTATGACAGTTCCACTAACATCATACCCAACTTTGTGGATGAGCGGATCCACAACACATTTCCAGGATATTAATTTCAAACTCCATCGGCAATACAAGTCTTGCTTGAGCTCTATTGCCCACCAAATGGTGTTGTGATTGATTGCACAGCAAGTAACGGTTCTATGGTGGAGGCAGCACATGACTCTACTAGGTCGGTGTTTGCTATTGAAGAACATCATTTTTTCAGATGCCGGCTTAGAGGATTTCGTGAGTCGCTTCCAACCTTAAGGAGGTAAATTATGTTTATTAAAATTTCAATATATGTTTAATTCTATTTTATAGATCACAATCACCTGGAGTTTCTAGAATTGGAGGCTTTGGAAGTTTCTCTGACTATGTAGAAGCCATGGCTCAACATATGCAAGGTGAACCTTCCCCACAATACCAATATAGGAGGAAGCATAAAAGAAATCAATATGTTGATGATAAGGTAGAAGAAAGTTAATTGCATCCTTACATAAAATGAAAAGCTTATTATATGTCAAATGTCAGTGAAAGTGTCAGATGTCAGTGTCAATGTTAGATATCATAATTACAAATTATCATTTTCACTTATCACCATCACTTTGTAGTGCTTATGTGTTGCCATCTCCTCCTTCAACATTTTGTAAACAATTGTATATGATATGATAGCACTTTCTAGAACAAAGTATGTTACCTACAACTAATATCATTTTATTATATTTTTTCTTTTAATAGTGACAAAACTATAGTATAGTAAAGTAATTCTAAATCTTACATTCCATTGTAGGGTGGCCTAAAAACCCCATATTTTGCACTAGCTGATGCAATGTTTCCTAAGGGGATGTTGTTCCTCACCATGAAGCAATAGTGGGTATGTGTCCGTAACTCATTTATGAATCTATTGTACATTCATATGTGCACATTTTCCAAACCCGCCATTGAGCAATTCCTACAGTGATCAAGAAAAGTTTGTAAACCCATAGAGCCATTTGTTTTATCCAAGAAAAAGTAGCATATTGGATACTAAATGTAATAACATTCTGTGCTTTCAAGTAGTCCTAGATCTTGCAAAAACATGTGGCATTACTCTTGAAGTGCTGGAGGCAATCCCTCTCTAGTAGCAAGATTCGGAATTTCATATATAGGGAGCTCTAGTTCAGTTTCATTAGAGCCCTCAGATGTAGAAGTTCTATGTAGAAGTGAATGTGGAATGTTGGTAGAACTTGGGGATGGAGGTGGAGATTGATATGAAATGCTGAGGGGCCAAGTGTGAGTAGTAATGACTTTCCTTTGAGCCATTTTAATACAAACTTCCAAGGAGCTCAAGGAGAACAAAAAAACTACAATGACTATAACTTTTCTAGATAGTTTATATACTAAGTTTTAGTCTCGGGAATGATGTTTATTTATTATGACACTAACAATACTCAAATTCTTTAAATGTCAGTCTTGGAAATAGGGCTTCATAATCATAGCTTTCTTGTAAACATAAGAGCTTCTAGAATTTTAGATTATTGTGTATACACATGCTTTATCATTATGATGAAATCTTACTTTGCTACATATATTTTTTTTTCCACACATGCCACATGTCTAAAGAAATAGACTACAAGGAAATATAGAACACATTATAGTGGTAGATGTCATGAATATGACTTCGGATATCAAAAGTTACCTGTCAGCCAGTTCTTATAGATACTCTTACCTTACTGCCACGATGATAGGAGGTCGGTATTGCTAAACTCTTTATTAGTCCCTCTTGTTCAAGTGTTAGTAAACTGAACTTTGCATCTGTACTTGGCCGGATGAGCATAAGGATGGAATTCCTAAGTGTCTATTCAACCAAGCATACTTAGCCCGGCTTTTTAGTTTTCTTTTGCTTTGTCTTGCACTGGCTTGACAAGAACCCTCGCGTATTAAGACTAGTCCCTCAATATCGCTGAATGATAACTTACTGTGTCTGCCAAACACCCTCACTATCATGCCCTTTGTGTTAGTCTCAATTCAGTCCCAAATACTAAGTATGGAAAGTGTTTAGTTTTGCTCATTTGGCATATCTACGGAATGTAGAGATTGGCTTGAACACAATGGTGTTCGTCCCGTATCCAAATTCGCAAGTGGGGGGGGCGGGGGAGGGGGCGGGGGGGGGCTGTAAGGGGTTCCAAATGTATAGTAGGGATAATGGGTAAGTTGGGCATAGCCAACCAACCTGAGGCATAGTGTAGCTCCTGCTTGCGTACCTGTCTTTGTTCTACATCCGACTTGGGTTTAAGCCTAAGTTTCATACCATGTTAGTTGGTGGGGTACTCTTATCCTCGCGTTAGGCCACCGGTATGCCAAAATAGCGCCAGACTCCATTTGGCTCCGTTTTACATACTAATCTTGGCATTGGGATGTTGGATACTCTAGGACTGTTCCAAGTCGCTTCGTGCCCCTATCCCTTCAATCCTTAGGCTGTATGCTTGGAGTTGCTCCATGGTTCGGTTTCGTCATTCCTTGGCTCCATGCTTGGGAGTTTGGCACCATTCCTTCATTTAGTGGCCCAAGGCCCTAAAACTCGGATCCACACCACTGTCCTTTGGACACGTGGCATCTGTCACGTGGCACAAAGAGGGTTTAGGTTCTGCTTCGTGGTGTTATCCTATGGTAAATCACCATAAGATAAAGGGTAAAAACCACGTGCACTACAGTAGAACACATTAGCATGCTACCATTCTCTCATGTGAAATTGCCTTTCAATCTTGGAAATGTAGATAAAGTTGATTTTTTGATGTGATATTACTTTTGAGTCTTTTGAAAGATTTTGATTTCTTTTATTATTATTCACAAACAACTCCCAAAAACTTTTAATGAGGATTCATTGCAAAAATATACCTTGGTCTTGTCATATGAGAGGATTGCGATATAGGCAAGTAATAGAGTTTTTAATATGAATTAATATATAAATTACACATGTCATGGAAAGTTTTATAGAGTAGATTTCTTAGTGCTTTCCACCATGCTGTACATTTCTTCATTTCTCTTGCTCTGGATTGTTGTTTCAAAAGTAACAGGAGTTTTTTTATCAATCATGATAATGGTTTTCACATTCTCAGATGGGTAATAAGGACCAGGAGTGTAATATGAAGATTGTGGTAGTAAAACAAAATTAGCATTCTCACATTCCTTTGCATTATAACTCTTACTCACAAATCTTGTACTTTCCTTGCTTCCCATCTTCTTAAGAACCCTAAAAACTCTTTTGAATGAAGGAATAGTATCTACAGCTGTAAAAGTATTCAAAATATTAAGTAGTCAAATCAAATATGACAGCTGTAACAATTGTCATAATAAAATAATATAGTTTTATAAAAGATAGGTTCTCATGAACTTTGTCTTTTTTAAACAATTCAATCTTATAGAAACTTTTAACTTAGATATTTACGTATTTTAATATTTTAAAGTTTGTTAGAACCTTCATTTGTTCAATTTAGATCTCCTTTGTAATATTTCTTATTGACTATATTGACTTGAGTTGACTTGTGTTGAATTGAGCTCAACTCATGAGCTCAACTCAACTTTGGACCATCCCCCTTCACTTGAACCTTGGATTGCCAAGTCTGTCAATAACAAAGCGTGATATGAGAACAAACTTTAGATACACAACAGGTTTGCAATCTGAGATATTTTTTAACCTTTCTAAGGTTTACAAGTTCAAGATGGAGAGTTTACAGCTCAAGCTAGGGAGTGTGCCTGTTTTGATTGCAGAAGATGAAATAGTTATTAAAAGGATGATCAGATGGATTGCTCGTGATGATGCTTTGCTTGGGTTTTGTGGAAAGAAGGGGGAGGGTCACAAGTGTGTGAATGGTTTTGTCATGAAGGTTGGGAATGGAGAAGTAGGTTATGAACAGATCACTTAAGCTTTTCTGGACAACGAGAAAGCTCACTATGCACAAGTGTTGATGGTTAATCCATTGCACAAACAGTTGCCATGCTTGGTTCTCTCTATTCAGCTTACTTACAATCAGTTTACAGCTTGAGATGTTCGACAACAATGGAACTCAATCCATCAATTATGGGGACAGCACCTTCACAATGTTGTTGGCCCCCTGATTGGCCATTCATCGGATGGAGACCAGAGAAGGCATAAACTAATGCTTGAAGATATGAGTTTGGGGGATACAACAACAGGAACTTACTCTATACCTTGGTTAGGGTGGCTATTCTCTGGAAAGTGGAACTCAACAAGGAACCTTTTGATACATGATCAAGACTATATGCATAATGGGAAGAAGTTGATCAATCTATTGTATAGTGCAATAAGACAACTGTTTATGGGGGATGAGTTTGTGCATTTGAATGACATTTGGGAAGTTTTCAAAAACTTTCATGGTAAACACGGACTGCAACTCGGGGATGTCAGGCGCTCTGATAGACAAAACTGGGGTGTTTCTCAGCGACTTTGTAGCAGACCAGTGCAAGTTTGTCTTTCGAATATGCGAGAAACAACATACAAAAGACCTTCACGTACGTTGGGAACTAAAACTTATCTTGTTGTGGTGGCATCATATATTGGTATCTTTTTGCACCCATACTTGAGCCTTGGAGAGCAAGTGAGAGCTGCATCAATGGCTTCTTGGACATTCAATTATCATGTCACTTTGTCGTCCTTTTAATCATGTATATTTCATATATATTTTTCTTTTGTTAATTTTGCTTTTGAGATAGATATTTCTGGGATCACCATTCACATTTGCCAGTTCCAATTAATAGAACCACTTCTAACATTTGCGAGAACTTTTTCTCCAAAATAGGAGGAATGATTGGTAATGAACGGTGTTATGATAGCTGACGTTGTTCATAGTGCGACTAGTATGAACATGCTAGCAGAATGCGAGGCAATAGGTACATTACTTTTCTCTAAAGCTCACAAGAAACAGGAAAATATTTGGGATCCCGCTTGGGAAGTTGACCCAAAGGTAAAAATGTATGTATTCTTGAAAATGAACTAATTTTGAGTTCCTTAAGCAGATTTGCGGGGCCTTACAAGATTGAGGCACGAATTGATATAGTGGCTTATTGTTTCCGACTTCCTCGAGAGATAGGGAAGGTGAACCCTGTGTTCCATATGAACTTACTCAAGCCATACTTTGAGGATCCACTTCGCAAAGACCAAGTAAGACCTTTACCTGAGGTTATCCAAGGGGAAGAGGAATATGAAGTCGAGGTCATCTTCAATGCGCACAAGAGCAAGCGACAAAGATGCGAAGTGAGGGAGTTCCATATGACATGAAAAGGACTTCCACACTGTGAAACAACATGGAAACCGGAGGAGAACTTAATAAACATGCAAGACTTAGTGGAGGAATTTTTGCAAAGTAGAACTCTATGTACTTATGCAAAGTTCAATTAAACTATCAATTTATGA
>NW_003314436.1:123401-124855 GCF_000143415.4 Selaginella moellendorffii | reverse complement strand
ATGAAATTGAACAATAGCATATGTTGGGATCCGAAGGTGTGCCGAAGATAAACTAATTAGCATGGGTTAGATAGGTTGACCAGGCGTAGGGAATTACTCTCGACTCCTCGTAGGAATGTCGAATTCGTAGATGCATTCTACAAAGGTTGGGTTCAAGTCCCAACCTCCTATTAAAGCAAAGCTGGGTTCAAGTCCCAACCCCATACTAGGGCGTGGTGAGGTGAGGGGTATAGGGACACTTATATTCCGTTGTCATGGGCTCTTGGCTGGGGAGGCTAAGTTAGGCACACTACTAAGTGGGGGGATGCCCACAGAGACATAGTTAACAAGTCATAGGATTAAAAAGAGATGTTTGATTTGGGTATTAAACTTCTTCTATAAGTGGTAAAGTTGTAAAGAACCAACTCCTTAAAGTGTTGTAGGCTAAAAGATCCCCGAAGACATGACCAAAATGATAAAGAGTTCATCGGATGGGACCAAATCTGAAATCAAGTCCAAGACCGACTCTAAGATCGAGTTTGAGACAGAGTTTGGGATCGAGTCCGAGGCTGACTCCGAGACCGAGTTCGAGACTGAGTTTGAGACCGAGTCCGAGATCCGAGATCAAGTCCAAGATTGAGCCCAAGGTCGAGTCCGAGATAGAGTCTGAGATTGAGTATGAGATCAAGTCCGAGATCAAATCCAAGACCAAGTCTAAGGTCGGGTCTAAGATCGAGTCCAAGACCAAGTCCAAATATTAATACAGGTTGTAGGGTGAAAGCCCAAAGCATGTGTCTCCTAAGGGGGGGCTGTAGGGGGTTCCAAAAGTATAGTAGGGATAGTGAGGTTTAGGAACCAGTCTTGAAGGAACTCTCCAATGGTGTTTCCAAACTGACTTGAGGTTGAGACTGGGGCCGAGGGGCCTTGGGTGGGAGTGAGCATGGACTCGGGTGGTGCTGGAGGAACCACCCAAGGAAGTGCTCAAAAGCAGCTCCCACTCCCGAAAGGGAAACCGACTGTGGTGCTCCTGGCTCATGTGGAGTGGAGCCCCATTTCAGTACCTTATGGCTCATTGTGTAAGGAACCAACTCGCCGAGGTGTCGTAGGCTAAAGGAACCCTGAAAGCATGACCAAAATGACAAAGAGTTCATCGGATGGGACCAAGTCGAAGATCGAGTCCAAGACCAACTCTAGGACCGAGTTCGAGATAGAGCCCGGAATCGAGTTCGAGATAGAGTCCGGAATCGAGTCCGAGACCGACTCGGGGACCGAGTTCGAGACCGAGTTCAAGACCGAGTTTGAGACCGAGTCCAAGATCCGAAATCGGGTCCAAGACCGAGTCCGAGGTCGAGTCCGAGGTCGGGCCCGAGATTGGGTCCGAGATCGAGTCCGAGATCGAGTCCAAGACCGAATCCGAAGTCGGATCTGAAATTGAGTACGAGATCGAGCCAGAGACTAAGTCCAAATACTAATAT
>NW_003314436.1:84149-120278 GCF_000143415.4 Selaginella moellendorffii | reverse complement strand
TTGGTTATAATGATCAACCCCAAAGTGGTTGATAGTGAAGCTAGTCTACTTGCACGAAGTAGCATTGTAGTAGCTTTGACTGGATTCTCAATGGTGATTCATTATGCTAAGCTTAAGTTGGTTCCTTATTTCCTTGAGGGTTTGCCCATAAGGTGTTAGAAAGGGTTGTAGCATTCATTTGCTATAGCTCATTAGTTGATCCGTTAACACTTGGAGTAGATTGTTGGATAGAGAAGGTGTGAGGTTGAAGCATTGACATTACTAGCACTTGTGTTAGTGGAAGTGGCATTATTATTTTAAGTGATGAGGAAGTTTCCTTAAAGCTTGATTTTCCATGTCATTTTTCTTGTTAGTGTTTTAGCTTCACATTGTATCTTGAAGGTGATTGAAGAAGAGTGTTAGTGCAATGTGGATATCCGAAGATGTGGTCTTCGTGATCAAGCCTTGGATGTTCACTTTGCATTTTGCGGATGTCGGTATTGGATGTCGGAAGAATGGGTAAAAAGATGTTCGAGGCTTAAACATACTATGGATCATAAGAATTTGTGTTGAGGTGAGCCTATGTGAAGTGGTTAAGTAGGAGGAAGTTGGTTGAGTCTTGAAAGTTTGCATTCCTGGACTGAGAGCCATTCTTTCTCTAGGATGGAAAATTTTCCATAAATTTTCTTAGACTTTTCCAATGGCTGATCTGTTATCACTTTGCTCGAAAACCATTCCGTTTTCAAAAGCCAATACAAACTAGTGAAGGGGTTGGAGTTGACTTCAGTTAGCTTAGACTTTAGTATGTAGTTTGTATGATGCGGCCCGAAAGGGATGCTGACTTTTGGGGCTAAGGCAATTGAGTTGGATAGAGTCTGGAATTAGTGTAGAAAAGTGGTTGTTGCACTTTTTTGAGAAAGGTGACCCTTGTACCTTTCTTTTGTAGCGTTATGCTTGGTGGCAGGTTGCACTTTGCATTTCGTTAGACTCTATGAGAGTAGTGAGCTCTCACTGATCTTGATTTAGTCTTGGTGGCCCTGCACCTTGGCTAAGGATGATGATGTCCAACTTAGTTGTTTGAGTTTGAGATGTTAGTACCCATACTATAGCTTTGTCTATGAGGAGGTTGTGTACCAATATAGATCCATCTCATGGTCTTCACTTTAGTTTCAGCTGAGTGTTGATCATGCATAGCTAGCTTCTTCAAGGCATGCTCAGAGCTAGTGGCTAAATGCATTAGTGAGCTTATTGCAGTTGAGTTGGATTCGAGTGGTCATTTAGTTTGTGCTTGTCAATGAACTTTTATCTCATACCGAAGGTATCATGTTCATGTTGGACAAATGTATGACTAAATGACGTGAGTTTAGTGTTTGGGTCTCATAAAAGCAAGTTGAAAAGTGATGGTTAGTTGTTTGGCAACTAGTGATTGCTTGTAGACTTTATTAAGGACTGTTGACACTTGCTTCACTCGATAAAGATTTATCAGTGATAGGCTTGCTTTACCGGATGGTGTTGCGGAGGATCGTGTCGTTAGACTTACATGGGTTTTCCATGTTGGCATGTCGACTTTACCTCTGTTGATATCATTTGGTTGCGTTTAGTTCATAGTGTTGGATTTCATGGAGTCTTGGACGTGGTGATTCACTCCTTGAGGAAGTATTATCTGTGACTGAGTATTGTTGAGAGATTGGTCTCGGATATTGAGTAAAGTATCTCCGACTTTGGTTAGCTTGGTTGCTAGAGAGCTTTGAGTGGTGATACACTGGTGCTTTCTTCTAGCTTTGTTCTAATGTTGGTGGCACTGAAGTGATGCCTTATTGTTGACATTGTTGATGTTGAGATTTCAGTGAAATGAGATGTCTCTCCACAAGATTGATGTCGAGTTTCATTAGTCTTAATGAAGATAGTGTTGATGATTTGGCTATGGCTTTGTGTTATTGGCATTCATACATTTGCTAATTCGCAACTATGTTGACGTTCAAATGAACTGAGTGGCAAGTTTGAGTTAGTTGTGTTTTAGACAAGATTATTTAGTAGGGGTTAAGCTTTGGCTTTTCCTTGAAAAGTGATTTAGTCATGGACTATGCTAACTCTACAAGCAGAAGAGTTAGTGATTGATATTGGATGTTTAAATCTTTATTAGATTTGAGTTGGAATATATCGATCATTGATGATTCTTCTTGTGCTTGTTATGAAGTGAGTTACGTCTTGCTATAGATGGATTTATGGAGGATCATTTAGTGATCACTTGTTGAGCATAGCTTCGTTATGTTTAGCTTTTGGATTGATACAGATATGCTCTTCATTAGCTTTGGCATTATGAAGTTTAGCTTATAGATGTGTTGAGGAAGATATTGTGGGTTGTACCATGATTTCTTCTTTAGCATTGACGTTAGTCCATGCGAGACTCGTGATCATTATTAGGCAATATTTGGCTATAGACTTCTTCGAGCTTTTAGTTCTTTGAGTTTTCATGCTCATTGTTCCATTTGTTAGGAGTTGTTGGGGGAAGGCATTTTGGCTCATTAGCTTCGATGTTGACGTTAGTATTTGCATCTAGCAATCATTGGTGATGATTGACTATCATCTAAGATAGTTGATTATCCTTGTCTAGGGTTTTGCTTGATTATTGTTGGTATAAAATGATTTATTGTTCTTCGAGATAGTAGATTCTTTCTTCGATGATGATTATGCATTTCTCTATCGATAGGATGATTAATGATATTTTATGGTGGTTAGTTGTTCTCTTTGATGGCTTGTGGCTTTTTGCAATATCACATGTTCTTTGTGATTTGCTTTGGATTGGTCTCTTGGGTTTGAGACATCAATAGGATGTTGCTGACACTTTCTTAGGCAACTTGAATTCCTTGGTATTGTTGGCTGGGATCTATTCAGATTGGCTTTTATGATAGTTGGCAGGACTGAGTGTTTGTTGGTCTTACCATATTCATTCTCTTCTGTTGATTGTTGCTCGAGTTAGTTTTGATAGATTTGGATGTTCTTTCCTTTGGGTGATACATTCGCGAGTATTTTGCTTGTCAGTTAATGATACTTTGTGTTCTTTGAGTTATCTTTCGTAAGTTGTTTGGCATTCTGTCTGCAATCTTTGATAGTTAAGTTTGGTCATTGCGTTTTCTTGATGATACACTTGCTATTGAATTTTGTTTGATAGTGAATTCTATGTTTACCAATTATGATGATCTTGGTGGTTCCTATCCTATAATACTAGTTTATCGGATGATAACTTGCTTGGAATACTTTTGTGTTCTAATCTAAGATATATTCACTGATAATTAAGTCTCTAAGCTATCATTGTCTCTAACTTTGATATTGTCCATCTATTGATCTTTGAGTTTGGGCCAGTATAGGCAGACTGGCTTCGGCACTTCGTGTGCATGTTGAAATCTCTAGTCATGGGGTAACTACTGTCAACTGGTCACACAACCCGCCTCTCTTTCGATGTTCCTTATTCCGTTAAAAGAGCGTGACCATGTAAACAACTCTAACTGCCTGTTTACAGTAGTCTATCTAAACCTTACCAACGGGTTTGGTTTCTTTGCTTAGAAGGGTTGGGGCCTTTGGCTTCTCTCTCTATGTCCTTGCGGGCAGGGGTATATCACACTTTTGTAAGCTGGGTGACTCCCATAGCAGCAAGGGTGGCTAACTCCGTTGGTCATTTCCTTGTCGGCGACGGCCAGAAGGTGTCTGAGCTAGTAGCGCATCCGCGTTAGACAAAGAGGTTGCCCCCTAACTCATTTAAGTTGATGCATTTCTCACATGGTGTGAATACCGTGAACTTTTTCTGGAGTTGTTTCCTTGGCGGTATTCTAGACTGGAGTATGCATCGACGAGGACGTCGATCTTCCCTAGGGGGGGAGAGTGTCGCGAATGTGACTTCGGGTATTGAAAGTTACCTGTCGACCAGTCCTTACGGACACTCTTACCTTACTGCCACGATGGCAGGAGGTCGGTATTGCTGGACCCTTTATCAGTCCCTCTTGTGCTAGTGGAGTTAACTGGGCATTTCAAGTGTACTTAGACCGGACGAGCATAAGGACGGAATTCCTACGTGTTATTAGCTAAGCATACTTAGCCCGGTAAGGAGTTCCCGTCTCGTTTTGTCTTGCACTTGCTAGTGACAAGAACCCTCGCGTATTGAGATTGGTCTCTCAATATCGCTACATGATAGCTTACCGTGTCTGCCAAACACTTTCGCTATCATGCCCTTTGTGTTAGTCTCACTTCGGTCCTAAATGCTATTTATGGAAAGTGTCTAGATTTGCTCATTTGGCATATCTACAGAATGTAGAGATTGTCCTGAACACAATGGTGTTCGTCCCGTGCCCAAATTCGCAATCTAAGGACATTCCATATTTAGTAAGTTTCGAGCTTGTCCCAGAGACTAACTCCTTATACTAAGGGAGGCTTGGGGTGAAAGCCCAAAGCATGTGTTCTTCAGGGGGGGGGGGGGGGGGGCTTTGGGGGGTTCCAAATGTATAGTAGGGATAGGGGGTAGGTCGGGCATGGCCCACCAACCTGAGGGAAAGTCTAGCTCCCGCTTGGGGGCCTGTCCTTGTTCTGCGTCCGGGTTGGGTCTAAGCCCAAGTTCCATTCCATGCTAGTTGGGGGAGAACCCATGTCCCCCCGTTAGGCCACCGGTATGCCGAAATAGCGCCAAACCCCGTTTGGCTCCATTTTGGGGGCTAGCCCTAGCATTGGGATGTTGGTTACCCTAGGATTGTTCCAAGTCGCCCCGGGCCCCGGTCCCTTTGCCCCTTGGGCTTTATGCTCGGGAGTTACTCCATGGGTCGGTTCCATCACTCCTTGGGTCCATGGTTGGGAAGTTCACACCGTTCCTTTGTTCAGTGGCCCAAGGCTCTGAACCTCGGGTTCCTATGGACACGTGGCATGGACACGTGGCATGTGACACGTGGCATCTGTCACGTGGCACAAAGAGGATTTAGGTTCCGCTTCGTGGTGTTATCCTATGGTAAATCACCATAGGATAAAAGGTCAAAACCACGTGCGCTACAGAGATGGAGTGTGAGATGGAATCTAATATGGAGTCCGAGATGGACCCGAGATGAAGTCCAAGATGGACTGAGATGGAACTTGAGAAGGACCCGAGATGGAGTTCGAGATGGACCCGAGATGGAATTCGAGACAAGACCGAGACCGAGACCTAGACTGAGACCGAGACCGAGTCCGAGTCCCAATACTAATACATGCTGTTGGGTGAAAGCCCAAAGCGATCATCCCCCATGGGGGGGGGGGGGGGGGGGAAGGGGGGGCTTTAAGGGGTTCCAAAAGCATAATAGGGAGAGGGTGGGGGTTGGACCTCAGTGGAGTCAGTTTGGCCCGGAAAGGCTAATTTGGCCCAAGAAGGCTATGTAAGCCATAAATTTTTCCTTTCCAATTTGCTAGCTTACCTTGTCTATCCATCCGACACTGCCTTGGCTTTTGCTAAGTTCCTTCGCCAAGGTTCACGCCTATGGTACCAACTCCTACTTGGTCCTATTTGCTTTCAGCTACTCACTGCACAAGCAACGGAGCGTTAGCCATCCATCCATAGATTCCCAATCTCTCCCAATCCCCCTCCCCGGGTTAGACTGGACTTAAGGTTCGGCTACACTCCCCGCAAGCACAAGTAGCCAAGCACACCAATCTTCCAAGTTCCTAACATCCCTTGGTACCATAAGACTTGATCATGGGACCCTCTAAATCCCAAGTCTTGAGTGCAACACTTGCTTCGGGACGCCGGGGCGAAACACCGTGGCCTAGCGGCCCGGTATGGGTACCTCTACCCCCCCACTTCCATCCCGAAGGAAGGCCCAAGCCCCTAGGAAGGGCGAGGACCAATGAGCCGTATGGTATTCAAGTGGGGCACCACTCCACATGAGCCGGGAGCACCGCAATTGGTTTCCCTTTCGGGAGTGCGAGCTGCTCTTGAGCACTTCCTTGGATGGCCCCTCTGGCACCAACCAAGTCTATACTCACTCCCACCCAAGGCCCCTCGGTCCCAGTCTCAACCTCAAGTCGGTTTGGAAGCCCCACTGGAGAGTCCCTTCAAAACTGGTTCCTAGACCTCATTATCCCTACTATACTTTTGGAACCCCTTGCAGCCCCCCCCCCCCCCCCCCTGGGAGACGCACGCTTTGGGCTTTCACCCCTTGACCCGTATTAGTATTTGGACTTAGTCTCTGGCTCGATCTCGGACTTGATTTCGGATCCGACTTCGGATTCGGTCTTGGACTCAATCTCGGACTCGATCTCGAACCTGATCTCGGACCCGACCTCGGACTCGACCTCGGACTCGGTCTAGGACCCGATTTCGGATCTCGGACTCCGTCTCGAACTCGGTCTCGAACTCGGTCTTGAACTCGGTCCCCGAGTCGGTCTCGGACTCGATTCCGGACTCTATCTCGAACTCAGTCTCCGAGTCAGTCTTGGACTCGATCTTCGACTTGGTCCCATCCGATGAACTCTTTGTAATTTTGGTCATGCTTTCGGGGTTCCTTTAGCCTACGACACCTCGGTGAGTTGGTTCCTTACAACTCCACCACCCATAGAAGAAGTTCGATGCCCACATCGAACGTCTCTCTTTTAATCTTACGACTTGTTGACCATGTCTCCGGGGGCATCCCCCCACTTAGCGGTGTGCTTAAGTTAGCCTCCCTGGCCAAGAGCCCATGACAATGGAATATAGGTGTCCCTATACTCCTCACCTCACCACGCCCTAGTATGGGGTCGGGACTTGAACTCAGCCTTGCTTTACTAGGGGGTTAGGACTCGAACCCAACCTCCGTAGAATACGTCTACGGATTCGACATCCCCGTAGGGAGTCGGGCATAGCTCCCTACGCCTGGTCGACCTAGCTAACCCATGCTAATTAGCTTAACTTCGGTGCGCCTTCGGGTCCCAACATATGCCACTTGCTCAACTTTGGAAATTGATATTTTTAATTGAACTTTGCATAAGTACATAGAGTTCTGCCTTGCAGAAATTCTTCCACTAGATCTCACGCGTTCACTAGGTTCTCCTCCAGTTCCCATGTTGCTTCGCAGTATGGAAATCCTTTCCACTTCATATGGAACTCTCTCACCTCGCGTCCTTGTCGCTTGCTCTTCTGCACATTGAGGATGGCCTCGACTTCATATTCCTCTTCCCCTTGGATAAGCTCAGGTAAAGGTCTTACTTGGTCCTTGCAAAGCGGATCCTCAAAGTACGGCTTGAGTAAGTTCACATGGAACACTGGGTGCATCTTCCCCATCTCTTGAGGAAGTTGGAGTCGGTAAGCCACTTTATCAATTCGTGCCTCAATCTCGTAAGGCCCCGCGAACCTGCTTAAGGGACTCAAGATCAATTCATTTATAGGAATACATGCATTTTTACCTTTGGGTCAACTTTTGGCTGATCCCACTTGGTAGCCTGAGGTTCTTAGTGTTCAGCCACACCTTCTCCCCAGCTTGGAACTCTACATCCTGGCGCTTTAGGTTCACGTACTTGGTTTGCCTTTGTTAAGCCCGTTCCAAGGAATCCCTCACTAGATTCCAAATGTTGAGTCTTTCCGCTGTGAATGCCTCCACTACGGGTAGCTCTCCATGATACTCGGCCACGCCGAGTTCCACAGGACCTTCAATAGCTCGCCCATTGATGACTTCCCATAGACTCACCCCGATACTTGAATGTGGTGAGTTGTTATAACACATTTCCACAAGTCCCAAATGACTTACCCAATCAGTCTGGTCTCCCGAGACATAGCATCGCAAATAATCCTCCAGCTGCCTATTCACCCTTTCCGTTTGTCCGTCTGTCAAGAAGTGTTAGTGTCACCAAACTTGACTTAATACCCCATACCTGTCTGTGGGTGATAGGCGGTGCTGAATTTCAACTTGGTGCGATACTATTCCAGGAGAGTCCTCTAGAACCTACTAGTGAAGATCTTATCTCGATTTGAGATGATCTCTTCCGGCCTTCCCCGCACTTGAACCACTTGTTCGAAGAACAGCTTCGCCACACCTTCCGCATCCACTTCCGTTGTGGTGGGTATGAAATGTGCCATTTTCGAAAATCGGTCCACCACCACGAATATCGCATCAAACCCCTCACTTGGGGGAAGTCCCGTGATGAAGTCCATCGTAAGACATTTCCACGGACGATCTGGAATTGGGATGCTTTGCAACAAGCCCCCACTAGCCTTAGTCACGACTTTGACCTGCTGACATGTTGGACATGTCTTTACATAGTCTTGGACGTCCTTAGCCATATCTGGCCAATAGTACTTCCTCTTGAGTAAGCCCATCGTCTTGGGCACTCCGCCGTGTCCCGCAAAAGGTCCATCATGACACTCTTCTAAGGCTACCTTCCTTAGTTCCCCTTCTGGAACATACACCCTCGTTTGCTTGTAATAGATGAGTCCGTTGCGTTCCACATAGCCAATTTTCTCTTCTATTGGCAGCTCACCTCTCTGGTGAGCTTCCCACGCCTCTAGATTCCTCAACAACACTTCTTACGCTAGACCATCGTTCTCATATGCTGTCCGCACATCGTCCCAGAAGGTTGCTGTTGCACTGGATATCGCCAACCTCAAGCTCGCTTTTCGATTTAGCGCATCTGCCACGATGTTGCTCTTCCCAGGCTTGTACAGAATCTCGCAATCAAACTCGGCCAAGGCATTGGCCCACCGACCTTGTTTCCCTCTCAGGTCGGACTGTGACAAGAAGTGTTTCATTGCCACATTGTCTGTGTAAACCTTGAAGTGTCTCCCAAGGTAGTGTCGCCACTCCTTGAGTGCCTTGACCACCGCAAACAATTCCTTCTCGTGGGCAGGCCACTTCCGTTGAGCCTTGTCCAACTTCTTCGAGAAGAACGCTACTGGATGGTTGTCTTGCTTCAAAACTGCACCCAACGCAAAGTCCGAAGCATCCGTGTCTACCTCAAAGTCCTTACCAAAATCTGGTAATGCCAACACGGGAGCCTTCCTCAACTTCCCTTTGAGGTGGACGAATGCCGCCTCACATTCCGCTATCCATACCATCTTTCCTTTTCCTGTTTGGTCCGTTAAGGGCAGGGCTACTCTCGAATAGTGTCTGATAAACTTTCGGTAGTAGTTGCATAACCCCAAGAACACCCTCAACTCATGTACATTCGATGGTCGCTCCCATTCCTAGATCGCTTGGACCTTCTCCGGGTCCACCTTGAGCCCGTCTTGGACCACCACATGCCCGAGAAACTTTACCTCTTGTTGAGCAAAGTCACATTTGCTCTCTTTAGCATACAGTTTGTGTTCCCTTAGTTTCTCAAACACCTTCGCCAAGTGTTCGGCATGCTCCTCTAGCGTCTCGCTATAGATCAGGATGTCGTCGATATAGACGACCACGAAGTGATCCAGGTAGGGTACAAAGATGTGGTTCATCAGCGCTGAAAACGTTGCCGGCGCATTGCATAGCCCGAAGGGCATCACCAGAAACTCAAAGCTCCCATACCTCGTTCGACAGGTTGTCTTCTCGACATCTTCCTTGGCTACCCTGATCTGGTAGTATCCTGACCTTAGGTCAATCCTCGAGAAATATTTTGCCTTTCCCAACCTATCGAACAGGTCCTCAATTCTTGGCAAAGGGTACTTGTTCTTCTTTGTATACTTGTTGAGCAACCGGTAGTCTATGCATATGCGCATAGAACCATCTTTTTTTTTCACAAATAACACCGGTACCCCATACTGCGACTTGCTCAACCTAACATACCCTTTATCCACCAACTCCTCTAGTTGGCACTTGAGCTCCTTGAGTTCTTTTTCGTTCAAACGATGGGGGGGCGAACCGCCGCCTTAGCACCCTCGACCAACTCAATCTTATGTTCTATCGGTCGTGCGGGGGGCAACCCCGCTGGTAGCTCCTCCGGCATGGTATCCTGGAATTGGTCCAACACCCGCTGGATCACCAAAGGTACTTCTTCCGTTCTTGTCTTTTTGTCACTCTTCACCGAGAGTAAGCACAAAAAGGCTGCCTTAGTTCCTTTGGTGAGTTGTCCTCTCGTGGACACCAGGTTTAAGCAGGAATCTTTGGCCTTACTTTGCCCTACCTTTAGATCCTGGGCCTCCGCCCTAGATCTTCTTCCTTGGGCATTCGCCAGTACCACAAGGTTCCTACCTTGTCCATGCAGGGTTACCACGAACCGATTAAACCAATCCATTCCGAAGATCACGTCAAATCCCGCCATGTCCAAGACGGTGAAATCCATGTCTACTTTCCATGTCCCTACTTCGACTCTCGCTTGTCGAAGTACCTCATCGGTGCTTTGGCTACCTTGAACAAACTCTATAGTCCTTGGTTCGCCTAGCCGCTGCACCGTTAGTCCGGCTTGCCGGACTATGTGTGTAGCCACAAAATTATCCGAAGCACCCGTGTCAATAAGGATTTTAACAAAGCTACCTCTGAGCTTCCCTCGGAGGGCTAGTAGATGGCGCGAACGACTCTCTACCAAAGTTGCTCGTGTAATGAGTAACTTTGAGTTAGGGACTGGATCACATACCTCAGTTTGGACTTCACTCGACTTGATGGCCATATTGGCTCTGGCCTTCTTCGGGTAGGGACATTCCCTCGAAAAGTGTCCCGCTTCACCACAGTTGTAACATACGTTGTTTCCCACGCTGCTATACGACTTGACCTTCTTATCCGTGGGTTTGTCTTTTTTTGCTTGACTCCCCCACGTACTCGCTCGCTGGCCACCGGATTTGCCTTTCCGGAACCCCGAGGACTCATTCTTAGAGAAACTCTTCTTGAATTTCCCCTTGCTATACGTTCCCCTTGGTTTGGCCCCTTTGCTAAATGTGGATCCCGACCCCGTCGTGTTCCCCTTTCACAGGTTATCGTTGAAATGCACCTTGATGGCAGCATCCAACGCTTCCTTGTAGTTGGTCGGGTTCCATTGCGTCACCTCGCCGCGAGCCCAGGTTTGCAAACCTGATATGAAGGCATGGAACGCATCCATATCCCCCATGTCCGTGACCAGTATCCTCTTTGCCATGAACCCATTCACATATTCTTGGATGGTTCCAGTCTGCTTCAGCCTACACAACTCATCTCTTAGATGCAAAGTGGCATTCGGAGGAATGTATGTTGCGCGGATCCTCGCCTTCATCATGTCCCAAGTGGCCACCGGTCCTTCCTTGGCCTCTGTCGTTCTCCACCAAGACTTGGCATTATCTGCCAAGTATGGTTTTGCACATGGGACCTTCTCCGAGCTCGGTAATCGCAACGTTCGGAAGTAGTCCTCCATATCGTAAAACCAATCCTCCACCACCTTATAATCATTCACTCCCTTGAAGACCGGTGGGGGCTTTGGTTTGTACTTGGGAACTGCCTAAAGGACTGATTCTACTTCGGTCTGTTTGACCTTGTCTGGTTTTGCCTTAGTCCCCGCCGAAAGGTCCGCACCTTCTGCAC
Organism: Selaginella moellendorffii; assembly: GCF_000143415.4. Lineage (NCBI taxonomy): Eukaryota > Viridiplantae > Streptophyta > Lycopodiopsida > Selaginellales > Selaginellaceae > Selaginella > Selaginella moellendorffii. The sequence continues at coordinate 108,855 of NW_003314436.1, read as the reverse complement.
TGCCAGCATCCGCAGTCTTTCGCTTTTTCTTCCGCCTCTCGTCACGCTTTAGCTTGCGTACAAGAGTTTCCAACAGGGCATTGGTCTGTGCCAACTGTCCTTCTAGCACATCCAATCAAGCCTTGGATGACCGAACCTCGCCACCGGACTCCTGTTTGGAAGTTTCCTCACTAGAGTCCTCCTCATGCAAGGATTCCTCATCCATAGCCTTTTGTTCAACCGGAGGCTCCAGCTCCGGCGGAGGTTCCGTCTCCGCTTGGGTTCGCTTACGCCCTGCCCTTGCCATCTCCCAGCAATCCGCCTCTATCCTTCGCTAGAACTGAGGAAAAGGCTCTGATACCAAATTGTAAGCCACAAATTTTTCCTTTCCAATTTGCTAGCTTACCTCGTCTATCCGTCCGACACTGCCTTCTGCAAGTTGGCTTTTGCTAAGTTCCCTCGCCAAGGTTCTCGCCTATGGTACCAACTCCTACTTGGTCCTACTTGCTTTCAGCTATTCACTGCACGAGCAACGGAGCATTAGCCATCCATCCACGGATTCCCAATCTCTCCCAATCCCCTTCCCCGAGTTAGACTGGACTTAAGGTTCGGCTACACTCCCCGCAAGCACAAGCAACCAAGCACACCAATCTTCCAGGTTCCTAACATCCCTTGGTACCACAAGATTTGATCATGGGACCCTCTAAATCCCAAGTCTTGAGTGCAACACTTGCTTCGGGACGCCGGGGTGAAACACCGTGGCCTAGCGGCCCGGTATGGGTACCTCTACCCCCCCCCACTTCCATCCCGAAGGAAGGCCCAAGCCCCTAGGAAGGGCGAGGACCAATGAGCCACATGGTATTCAAGTGGGGCACCACTCCATATAAACCGGGAGCACCGCAATTAGTTTCCATTTCGGGAGTGGGAGCTGCTCTTGAGCACTTCCTTGGATGGCCCCTCCAGCACCAACCAAGTCCATACTCACTCCCACCCAAGGCCCCTCGGTCCCAGTCTCAACCTCAAGTCGGTTTGGAAGCCCCACTGGAGAGTCCCTTCAAAACTGATTCTTGGACCTCACTATCCCTACTATACTTTTGGAACCCCTTGTAGCACCCCCCCCCCCCCCCCCCTGCAATATAAAGTGTTGGAGACACCCAAGAAATTGACCTCGAAAAGTCAAAAATAAAAACTTCCAAAGTGCAAAGGTTATATCGATGGAAACTAAAACTACTCAAAAATGAGTAGTGGGATTGAGATAGAAAATGTGTCTTTAATGGGTTTAGTGAGAATTAAACAAATAAAAGGGAGAGAACCACCCTAGGTGGTCAAATGAGTCTTTATATTGGGGACACTATACTCCTTAGAGGATGGACAAAGCATGGTGAGCCTTTAATGTCAAACCATTGACAAATATTGGTTAGGTGCTAAAGATGGAAAGGGTAATACATGTTAGTGTTACTTTATAAAATGGTTTATTATTCGATGAGGACATTGAACTTCGTCTATGGGTAGTGGAGTTGTGAAACACAAATCCCTAAGCCCCAAAGTGGAGCCAAAAGGGTGCCACGTGGTAGTGGCTAAAGTAAAAGCCAATTGAGAGTAACACGTTTGGACTAAAAGCTTTGACTTGAAAAGTCGAGAGCGGGAGTGGAACTCCCAACGGAGGCTCGAGGAACAGGTACGAAACAAGCAATAAGAGAGTGTCTAGAAAAAGAGTCCAAGATAGACCCGAGATGGAATCCAAGGTGGAGTCTAACATGGACCAAGATGGAGTCCAAGATGGAGTCTGAGATGGACCGAGATGGAGTCCGAGATGGAGTCCGAAATGGACCCGAGATGGAGTCCGAGATGGACCCGAGATAGAGTTCGAGATGAACCCGAGATGGAGTCTGAGATGGACCCAAAATGGAGTCCAAGATGGAATCTGAGATAGAGTCCGAGATGGACCCAAGATGGAGTCCAAGACGGACCGAGATGGAACTCGAGAAAGACTTGAGATGGAGTCCGAGATGGAGTCCGAGATGGAATCCGAGATGGAGTCCAAAATGGACTCGAGATGGAGTCCGAGATGGACTGAGATGGAACTCGAGAAGGACCCAATATGGAGTCCGAGATGGAGTTCAAGATGGAGTCCGAGATGAGACCGAGACTGAGATCGAGATCGAGACCAAGATTGTGATTGATCCGAGTTCAAGACCGAGTCCGAGTTCGAATAATACAAGCTATTGGGTGAAAGCCCAAAGCGATCGTCCCCCAGGGGGGGGGGGGGGTTGTGCGGGGGGTTCCAAAAGTATAGTAAGAAGAGTGTGGGTTGGGCCTCAATGGAGCTAGTTTGGCCCAAGAAGACCATACTCAGGTGTTAGGTGATGAGATAACCACTAGGAAATCCAAGATTAGAGTGAATACGGACAAACAAGCGGGGCAGCTTTGTGAAGTGTTCAAGAGCCAACTCTAGTTCCCCTAAGAGATCAAATGGTCAATACTCCCAGTCCAAGTGTGGGTGGCACTACTTACTTGGATACCTAGTGTGGCTCAATAGAACCTCGCTCTAAGTCTATGGCTAGAGCACCCAAAGGCAGAAGGCAGGGAGAGTACCCAGGTGGCTCACATAAGGCCACAGTGTTCCAAAATGTTGCCCCAAAGTCCCACATTAGGGAAAGGAAGAGGAGCAACCCTCTAGTGTAGTGACCAAAGACACAGTCACTTGGTGAAGAAGTCCTAGAGGACAGGGGGACTTAGTGGTCGTCTGGATGGATAGCCCAGTCTTTGAGAGATGGGATGGCAACGTAGGTGGTGTTGGATCACCATGGGATAAAGGTGAATGGGCATAGTTTTAGTGTAATAGGCTGATATGTCGGTGATACCTTTGGGGTGTTAGTCATGAGATTGGACATGTGGAGTGCTTAGACCAAGTGCAACGGTTGAGTGGCATGGATGTCATTCTTAGGGGTAGCAAGCCCCAAGTCTGGAATAGGACTTATGGAGGTTGTGAGTGAGACTCCTCCAAGTGGTTGGAAGTGTGGTTAAGTGACTAAAGTAGAATGGAAAATTTAGTTACTTACACCCCACTTGAGTATTTTATAACTTATTAGTCCTCGCCTTTCATAGGGGTTTGGGCCTTGCCTTTGAGATGGAAGTGGGCGAATAGAGGTATTTATACCAGGTTAATAGGCCATGGTGTTTTCCCCCAATGTCCCAAAGCAAATGTTGCACCTAAGGCTTCAATTTAGAAGGTTTTATGATCAAGTCTTCTTGTACCAAGAAATGTTAGGAACTTGGAGGCTTGGTGTGCTTGGCTGCTTGTGTCTGCGGGGAGTGCAATTGAACCTTTAAGTCCAGTCTAACTCGGGGAGGGGGATTGGGAGAGATTTGGGGAATCCATGGATGGATGGCTAACGCTTTGTTGCTCATGCAGTGAGTAACTGAAACCAAGTAGTAGTTGGTACAATAGGCGGGAACCTTGGTAAAAGAACTTAACTAAGGCCAATACATGGTCAGATAGACAAGGTAAATTGGTAAATTGAAAAAGAAACATTTGTGGCTTATACATTAGTGATTACTATGCTTGATATTCAATATCTATAAAGTATATAGTTAAATTTGACTTCTTTAGATGATATTCAGAAAGTTCAAAAGGTTGAATTGTAAATTTAAAGATTTTAGAATTTCTTATTGATGACTTATTGTTTTGGCATTTATATTTTTAATATCATCTTAAGGATGACCTTCTTTATTTTATGGGGATTTATCTAGATGATCATTTATAGTTTGTGGTGCCATTAATCTTTATACCATACTTCAACTACCAAACTCTCTTATTCTAAGTAGACACATAGAGCATCATTGTATAATTAAAAAGTTATACAAATTTTTTATTGGCCAAAGATGTAATAAAATATCATCCAATATGTATAGTTGTGTTTAGTGCTAAGTTTGTAATACTCCCTTTTGTGTTGTAGTGGAATCAATTGTAATTTCTCATCGATTTGATTTGGTAGTGTTTGATTTCATAGGATATTATTTATTGTCAACTATTAGTAATAAGTACATTATCATTGTTTTTGACTACCTAATTTGTTAGGTAGGAGTTGGTGTTTTTGTTAGTGTGTTTACAATTGCTATAGTCTTCCTTAATTGAATGGAGTTTTAGCATTCTCATCTAAAATAAATTCTCTCAAACAATAGTTCCATATTTATGGTTGAGATATTTTATATTTTAATTTCTCAATTTATGACTATTGCAAGTGTTTATTCTTCACAAATGAATGGTTTAATAGAAAAACTTATTAAAACATTTGAAAGCATGATTGCAAAGTATATAAATTTAATATCTAAATTATGATAATTATTTGTTATTTCTCTAGTATGCATATATCATAAGGGTGTAAAATTCCATAAATTATTACATAGTCATGATGCTATATTGTTAATAGAGTTAAAATTATTAATAAATTTGAATTTATCCATACACTAAATTTGATGATATTTATTTAAGAATATATATGGAGATTTTAACTTTATGCCCTAAAGGTAGGATTTAGGGTTTACATGTGGCTATGGCGGATCAGCTGCCAAGGCGAGAGGCGGTCGTGCTGCGCGGCCACGAAGGTCCGGTTCTGGCAGTACGATTCAACTCCGACGGTAATTATTGCATCAGCTGCGGTCGCGATCGCGTCCTCTGCCTCTGGAATCCACAGAAGGGATTGCGGATCAAGAGCTACAATGCGCACGCCCGGGAGGTTCGCGATGTGGCCGTCGTCGCCGATAATTCCAAGTTCTGCTCTTGCGGCGCCGATCGTCAGCTCTTCTACTGGGATGTTCCCACCGGACGCGTGATTCGTAAATTCCGTGGCCACGACAGTGAGGTACGGGAAAAGAGGAAACTTTTATTTTTTGGTTGATCTAGCTCATGGAACAGTGGTGTAGGTGAATACCGTGAAGTTTAGTGAGAACTCGACGGTGATTGTCTCTGGAGGATATGATCGATCGGTGCGAGCGTTTGATTGTCGATCTCACAGCATAGAACCGATCCAGGTAAATTGTGTTTCTTTTTTTTTCTTCTCTTTTTCTTCGAGAAGGCAACTAAGGTATCACTCTCAGGTGATTGAGGCATTTTCAGACAGTGTGACTTCCCTGTGTATGACAAGGACGGAAATTATCGCTGGAAGTGTGGATGGATCCATTCGAACTTTTGATATCCGTGCTGGAAGGTACTGCTCGTTACCTTGCAAAAAGGATTCTGGCTCACTTTCTTTGGTTTTGTCTTTGTGATCAGAGTGTATAGAGATGATCTTGGTCATCCAATAAATAGCGTCGCCCTCTCGCACGATGGAAAATGCACCTTGGCTGGATGTTTGGATTCAACACTTCGTCTTATTGACAGGTAGCTTACAAACTCCTTTTTTGTTCTAATCTCTCCTTGCTTTTTTCACAGAGAAACTGGTGATTTGCTTCAAGAGTACAAAGGACACATCAACAAGGTAGGCACTACGCAAATCTCTCCTCGCTCTTTAACATTCCAGTTCGTTTCTCTGCGCAGTCCTACAAAACTGATAGTTGCTTGACAAACACCGACGCTCATGTTGTTGGTAGCTCCGAGGACGGTCGCATTTACTACTGGGATCTCGTGGATTCATCCGTAGTGTCGAGTTTCAAAGCGCACGCTTCAGCAGTAAGCAAAACTGGAAATTCTATCCTTTTTTTCTCGTGTTCTTGACACACAGTCTTTCGCCTTCCAGGTAACGAGCATTGCTTATCACAAAACCGAGCCAATGCTCGTCACGTCCTCCATCGATGGGACTGTTCGTGTGTGGACGCCATAGCGAGCGCTCCAGTCGTGAAAAACTGGATTTTTACAGGACATTTTTTGTCAAATGTAAGCTTTTTGTTTTACTACACGTCCCTTGTTCGAATCCTGGGGTTTCTGGCATGGGGTTTAGGGTTTAGGGCTTTAGATGTTGAGGCGCGCATTGTGGAACGCCTGGCGATGGCGCTCCGGCCGGCCGGCGTTTCCTTGCGATGCGGCAACGCGATCGATCGATTCACATCGGAATCCGCTCACGGGGTAATGGCTGAGCTCCTGCATTGTTCTTGGATCGAGTTTCACCCGGATTTTCTCGCAGGAGCTTCGAAATATTTCAAGTCCGGGGCTTCGGCGTCGCCAATGTGTGGATCGATCGGGAGACGGCCGCTGCTCGAGCTGCGCAGCGGACGCTACGGCCGAGAAGGCACAAGGTCAAGCCTGCCGAGGGCGAGGAGAAGCCAGCAGCACGACCGGCGCCACGGAAGAGCATCGGGCTTTCGAGGGAGTCTCGGCGATTGTTAAGGAAAGGTGAGCGCATGAGAACTTGGAAGGATGGAACTCCTCGACCGCCTGGGCCGGAGGGATCGCTGCGAATGCTGGATTCTGGCAAGCTTCTCGGGAGAGACAGGAAAACCATGGTACAAAAGTATGGCACGCCCAAGAGGATTCCACGAAAGATCAGGCTGGAAAAGCTCGAGGAACGTCGTCAAAGGAAGGAGTTGAAGATGAAGCTAGCTCTAAATCCCGAGCTCAAGGAAGAGCTGCTAAAGAAGAGTCTTCCGACCGACTCGGGTGCTGTCCGAAGGCTTCGTGAAAAGTCAGAGAGTTTCTCAAGGATGAACAAGATGGAGAAGAGAAGGGACGTCGAGGAGAAAGAGGCCGCCGTGTACTTCTCTCAGCCTTTAAAGTGCGATCGAAAGAAGGTGGCGACGGTTTATGGGGATATAGACGTTACTGCTGCAGCGAAGTATAAGGAGTGGAAGGCTCAGAAGAAGGAACAAATTGTTTCGAAAACTTTGCAAATCGAAGCTGGCGATGGCTCTAGACCGGCTGGTGGTGATGGTGCTCTTGCGAGGTTGCGTAAGAAGGCTCTTAAAGTTAAACGCGAGGCAGAGAACCAAAAACTTTTGGCCGCCAGAAACAAGGAAGACCTTGTGGAAGATGATGGCAATGCCCAGGAAATTAGAGAGAAGGCCAAGAAGATGATCGAGGAAGGAAAGGAGCTGTTGAAGCTAGTGGATGAAGAGTACCACGAGTCGAGCATCGTGTTGGAGGAGGAAGAGGTTGAAGGAGCAAAGAGAAAATTGACTCGCGGGCTTATTTTGGAGAACGAGGCGAATAGAAAAAGAAGTGATCGACATACAGCGACAGCCGGCACAAGCGGAAGTAAATCAGAGTCGTCCGAGAACCCAAAGGCCGAGACCGAAACCGAGAAATACTTGCGCAAGAGCAGCCAAATAAGTGACGAAAGCAAGGCCAATATTTTGGACATTGGCAAGCCTGCAGCTTCCGCAGAGATCAAAGGTAGAAAGGCTCTCACTTCGTTCACATTTTACTTCTGAGTAATGTTTTGCAGTCGATCTGATGAGCGACGAGGAAACTTTCAGTGATGAAGAGAAGAAGGAAAAGCTGACGTGGGGCTTGGATTCGACCAGGCCAATGGATGACACCGACGAAGGTATGTTATAAATATTTTATTGTCGAGGTCTTCTTACAAGTTGTTACCAGGTCGTAAACTGTCGAGAGTTTTGGGTACCAACATGTTGCTAGGCTTTCCGAGACTTACGAAGGCAAAGAAAACTCGGCCAGCACGTACTACAACTCGTCCAGACGAGGAAGATATAGTCCTAAGTCCACAGGTGGATGAAACTCATAGTAATATTATCACTCCAACGCTTTATCAACCCGAAGAAAGGGGCCTGTCCCTGGAAAGGCAAATCATAGGTCTGGACGTTTGTCTACATTATCATTCTTTTTTCACGTCTTGTCGTTGCAGAGAAAACTCTGGAGGAGTACCACATGATACTTCAGTCTGAGCGGGCTACTCCCCGGAAAAAGCCATGGATCAGGAGAGTACTGAAGATCGACAAGGACGACATTACTGCTAAACGTTACGAAACCCCTGAGGAAAGGAAGGCGTCAGGTAGCCTCTCTAGTCTTCTCTCTGATTACTTATAAGACGCTGCGTTTCAGGTAAAGTAGAACCGAAAGAGCTCGGTACCAATGCAAGATTTCGAATGATACAACCGTCTCGGGAGCTCATGCGCTACATAGATTCACAAGTATGATCCTGTCTTTTATAATGTGAAACTGACACTTGGAATAGCTGCTGGGCAAGAGGAGACTCGACGAATGGCGGAAAGCTGGCTACAATGTTAAACTTTATTCTCCACTCGACAATGTGCCATTCTACAAAGGCGAAAAGAAATACAGAATCCATCAGAGTGTAGGTTCGTTTAACTCTAGACCTTAAGTTTCTTGTGAAAAGCATGTTGGTCTGACGGATGCGGTGCAGATTTTTAGAAACAAGCAAGTATTCGTGGCTGGAGCTAAAGTTTTATCGTCAATACCACCAGCCGAGCTGCCAGAAATCGCATTTGCAGGTTATCTCTGTCTGCTGCTTTACAGCTCACAGCTTTTTCTTTTCTTCTTTTTTATTCCAGGCAGAACAAATTCTGGGAAATCCAAGTTAATAAATGCATTGACTAGACAATATGGAAGAGCTCGAACTTCGCCAAAGCCTGGGAAAACGGATGTAAGTGTCCATCGCTTTCCTGTTCGATCCTCAAAACTTTGGTCCTTTTCGTTTGTAGTCCATCAATTTTTACGTTCTTGGTGAGAAGTTATGTCTGGTCGACATGCCTGGCTACAGCTTCATGTATGGCAAACAGGACCAAATCCAAGATCTTCGTCAACTGGTAAGCCCTTGGCTTAAGTTGATACGCTCGTGACAGATATTCTTCGTTTCCAGAATATGGATTACATTACTGTTAGGGATCACCTGAAGAGAGTCTGCCTTCTGATAGATGCGGAATGGGGGATAAGACAGAAGGACCAAGAGTTTATTGATTTTCTTGAATCGTAAGAACTTCACATCAGCTTCTTCAGCTTGTGCCTGACCAACTTCTTTCCAGGGTCAATCGGAAATACCAAATAGTACTGACTAAAACTGACAAAGTTTTGCCTCTGGATCTCGGCCGAAGAGTCACACAGATTGAGGAGGCACGCATTTTTTCTTTTCTCTCGGTAATGGCAATGGACTGATGCTTGTTTTCCGGTTATCAAGGACTGCAAGTACCACGTTTCACCAGTGGTACGTATCCATCTTAACGGGGTTTGGATCACTGACTTACTCGCATTGCAGATGATGGTGAGCGCCAAGTCTGGAGCTGGAATAGGAAAATTCCGCATGGCTCTCGCCAGTCTACTCTAGGAGGTTAGCTAAGAACTTATCTCGTTTTGCCACTTCAAACAACACGAATCTTTACATCACTCACTCAGTCCTCGTCTCGCTTATCAGTCTTGAGCTGCGCCGGCCTCCGTGGCCTCTTGAAGTTGAGCAATCTCTTCTTCTGGTCCTTGATGCTCTTGATCTTCCCAGCACCCCTGGTACGTTCCTCAAACGTGACAGCGCTAATCGTCACAGCTCCCTTACGCTTCTTCATTGCTATAGGCGGAGGCCCACAGTCGCTCTTCTTCCGGAAAGTCGGGATGCACTCGAAGGGATTGACGTTGTCGGCGGCCTTGCGGAGCTCCATTCGCTCCCTGGATTTGCCGCTCTCGTCGCCGCTCTTCCACGCAAACTGCTTGATGTCGAGGCGGCTGAGCACCTGCTTAAACTCCTCGTGCTTGCGCTCGTGGACGGTAAGCCGGCCCTCTCGCCTCACAAAGCTTGCGGGCTTTGTGTGGAGGCTGGGCGCTGGAACCAGCCTTCGCGGGCCAGCGGGCTTGGCCTTCTTCTTGCTTCTCTGGGTCCGGTAGCGCTTGGTGGTTCTCACCGCGGCAAAGAAGCGCTGCTGGGAGTAACTCCAGCTCCACGGCGTGGGCGGGGACGAGGGCGATCGTTGCGCAGCCGGTGTCACGTACCTCGGGGAATGTGAAGAGTGGGCGAGAGCTTTGGCGGTGGAGATTGAGCTTGCGAGGCGCCTCAGCGTGCTGCTGCTCCACATTGTTGTGTGGTTAGGGTTTACGGCCTAGCTTGAAGATCTATTCGAATATTCGTAGAATAAATCTTAACATGTTTTGTTTTGCTTAAGCAAACTTACCAAAAACTATGGTTTTATAAACATGTTTAAATTTAAAACTTCCATTATTGGCAAAAATTTATTACTCTAATCTTTGTTAAGTCATAATTAAGAAAACTAAAAAAATATCGTAATTAAAATGAAAATTTAAATTCATGGTCTTAAGATGATTTGTAAAATTGACTCAAATTATATTTAACCAAACACAACTTTCAACGGTCAACACCACTAATCTAGAATTTAACCGTTAAACCAGCACCGACGTATTGTCCTCTTGCTTTGAGAAAATGTTTTGTTCGATTTTCATGTACAATGCTGATTGGATTATGATTCGCCACAGGACAACCTGTTGTTACGCACTTCTGACACAAGCATGGCTATGGTGAAAATTTGACAAAGATTGAATAAATGAAATTAAAAAGCGGCATCGCTTTGGAAGGAAGCAACAGCAGTTATCGGATCATCAAAGGGTTGGATCCATTCGAGGCCCCTCTCCACAGGTAAATTAGCAAAGAATTCATCCTTTTTTCCTTTTTGGTCGCATTCGTTGTTGGTAGGCAAGTGATGAGTGTGCTCATTTGCTAGATTTCCTTTGACGCTCTGGTAGGTCATTGTCTTTGCGATCGCTTCCATTGCGCATTGCCCACCGGTTCTCTTGGGGGCAGGGGTCTGGTGGGTTCTTGCCACTCGCAAAATCGACGAAATCGGGCAATGTGGGCTCCTAGATTCTGGCATTGGGTTCCTGGAACTGGTTCCAGACTCCAAAACACAGATTTGAGCTGCCCGGATCTGTGAATGACTGTCGAGTTTCGAGAGAGATGACCGTACAGAGGCTGGATCCCGGCTCGCCCGATTCGAGTGGATATGGCCACGATGGGATCTCTGCGCAAGTAAGCAATGCCAAGCTCCTCCATCACAAGAGGCTGGTTTTAGTCTGGGCTTTGATGGTTCTTCTTCCTCTGGCGCTCGTGAGGCTGTCACTCTTCCATGTCTACCCGGAGCGCATGGGAGGGGATCGAAATCTCTCGGCGGAGCTCCAGCAAATGATCCAGTCCGTGAATCTCAGCGCGCTTCCTTCGCATCGATCAGGTAACTCGACTATACTTTACTTCTAAGTTAGAGCGTTTTTCCATCTTTTCTAGCGTGGTATCTAAGTTCTTTGATTTTAGGAGGCTGTGATCTCCTCCAGGGCGAATGGATCCCTGACGAGGTCGGGCCAACGTACTCGAACGAGACATGTAATCACATCCAAGGACACCAGAATTGTTTGAAGAATGGTCGGCCAGACAATGGGTATATGTTTTGGAGATGGAAGCCAGACGACTGTGAGTTGCCTCGATTCAACACTACGCTCTTCATCGAGCTCATGAGAGGGAAGCTCATGGCATTTGTCGGTGATTCCATCGCTCGAAACCATATGCAAGCACTGCTTTGCACGCTCTCTCAGGCAAGTCTTCCAAGCTAGTTCTTGTCCTAGAAGGCTCCATTCGTTGGTTATTGTAGCTTTAGTTTTCAGCATGTCCTGTGAAGTTGTTCTTGGTTCTTTCGGTTATTTCCTCTTTCATGATTTAAAGTGATCCAAAAACTTAGCCATTTTCGTTGTTTGGCATAAGTCCTCATTGTGTGTTCCTTTGTTGTTGAGTACTATGCTTCTTGGTTTGATGGAGAACTTGGGCATCTTCATCCCCAGTTTGCCTAGTCCCGTTTTCACTATATCATCTTTTCTTTGTATTGGAGTGGTCTACAAACTACCTGGACATGGTTTATATTTTCTTCGTTAGCATTCTTTATGTTTTTATCTTTGTTTGCAACTTGTTCATGTTTTCCTGGAAACGCCAAGTTTTCATCTTAAGTTTCATGCCGGATCGAAGTTTGCTAACTTTCCTTTTCCACCTCTCAGATCGAGAAGCCGATCAAGACATACACCGACGAGGGAGACAGGCACGTAAGATGGTGGTTCCCATCAAACAATTTCACCGTGTCCACATTCTGGTCGCCATACCTCGCCTTCCAGACCGACGACGAATCCCACGGCATCGAAAAGGGCCACAGCAAGCTCTTCCTGGACAAGCTCGATCCCGTCTGGCTCGCAAACATCACCCAATTCGACGTCCTCATCCTCTCCTCGGGGCAGTGGTTCTTCAAGAACAACCTCTTCTTCCAAAACAACACGCTCATCGGCTGCCACCACTGCCCCGGATTCAACATCACAAATCTGGGCTTCTACTTCGCGTATCGCGAGATCCTCAAACACGTCCTGGTCGAGCTCCCAAAACTCCAGGGATTCAAAGGCCTGGCCATCCTCCGGAGCTTCTCCCCGGACCACTTCGAGGATGGACGGTGGGATAACGGCGGGAGCTGCAAGAGGACTGTGCCGTTCCATCCCAACCGCACGATCCCAACGGACAGTTTGACGTTCGAGATGCACAGGATCCAACGGGAGGTGTTTGACGGTCTGGAGCGGGCCGACCGGGTGGCCATGGTGGACGTGACACAGATATCGTACCTTCGACCGGATGGCCACCCCGGGCCGTACAGGAACTTCCAGCCTTTCTCCAAGGAGTTTGTGGGCCACGTCCAGAACGACTGCCTGCATTGGTGTATCCCTGGGCCGGTGGATACTTGGAACGATATGGTGCTAGAAACCATGCGACAACAGTTAATTTGAAGTGAGGAAAAAGAAAGACCTGTGTTGTTGAGATGGTAGTAGCGAATATGCCTAGAATATTTAAGAATTTTAAGTATATTCAAATTTTTCTCTAATTCAAGAATCTTGTTTGTTGCTAATACAAACTAAAGTTAAATCTCTAGTGTGCAAATTGGATAAGGATATGTTGGTAGAGATCAAACATCCTTTCTCAATGCAATTGCATTTTAAATGCCTCTACAACCCATTTAAAGTATTTGTTCATTTGAGGAACTTCATGTTGTCCAAGGTGTTCTTTCACATCTTTTGATACAACTTCCTATTCTTGCTTTGCTCACTCAAAAGCTCATAAATTCATGATTGGCTGTGGAGAGTCTCTCCTTACCTTGAACTTTATCCTCTAAATTTTTCAACATACATGATAACAAGGAAGTAGTGGCAGCAAACTAGGTGGTAAGAAAACCTTGAGTAGTTGATTGTGCTATTCCATACAAGCTCTAATAATATAATAAATTCCACTATTAGGAAGTAGAGGAAAGTCATTCACAAGCCCCTTGATGAAGAAAAGCTGGCTAGAAGCTATGAAAGTGAAGATCATGTCAGCCTCTCCAACACCAGCTCAAAGTGTTAAACATTAGCTTTGACCACGTAGTCAACATGGGTCCAAGGTCAAAGTAAGGTATGGTGGAGAGGAGAGCCTCTTTCAAACATTAAAGGGTCACACAAAAAAAGTATTTAAACTCTTAAGTTTAGAAGTTATATAACTCAATATTACTTAAACCCAAAGATATTTATCTTAAATATCTTAATACCCTTAACTAATTGGAAAAAGAGAATATTCACTTCCCTTTTATATTTCAATTTTAATGAATGATCTTTTAAATTATTCTTTTTAGTTATTTACAAAGATGCATAGCATATTTACTACAATACGTAGACATGTCAAAACATTTAAGTTTATAGGTAATGGTGCTTTAGGTAAGGCTTCCTTGGTGGATTAATTTAATGTTTTAATTTTTTTTAGTTGAATGAGTATTTGGCTTAACTAGTCAATATAAAAAGGTTTTTGGTTGTTGGGTTTTTTTATGGTGGAATTGGTTTATGTTGCAAATAAAACCTTTGGTATTTATGTAATATGTGTGGTCATGAGATAAGATTTCAATATATTACTCACAATGAATCCATGAAACCTTAAGGGATATATATGGATAAAATAACTTATCTCATTAAGTAGTTGTCTATTTTTTAATTAACTTAATAGAAGAGGGATAAAGTGCATTATAGCCTACCATAGATAAGTGTGAGATTGCTTTTCATTTACATTTTACTTTGCACTATGACATAGAAAATGCTTATATAGAACTTTGACACTTCCAATTGGGGAAAATGATGCTTAGAGACTATAATGAAAAGTTTACTTGTTTAATTAGCCATGTTTCAATAAAAGATCCAAATCAAAATAAATCTTATTTTATTGATGAGGCAACATATGGCATTCCTAGCTTATAAAGAGTTTAGATAGTCTATGATATTTCATACTAAATAATATATTCACATTTTATAAACTTCTAAATACTTTAAAAAAATATGAATAAATATTTTTAATTCTTAGTTAAATCTGTCAAAAGTTCATGAGAGTTCATACGAGATTGGATATGAGTGCCCTATTTCTAGGGTACTTTGCATGTCAAATCTCTATTAAATTGAACGTTCACCCTACCATCCAATTTAAAACTTGATATAAAAGCTTATTTTGGAAATTCTAAAAATTTTAAAGCCAAATTTTCCACTTTTTCTTGGGGAAATATCCCACAGTTCTTTGCATGGTCAAATATTTTTATTAAGTTAAACTCTCACCCTACTATCCAATTTAAAACTTGATATAAAAGCTCATTTTGGAATTTCTAAAAATTTTAGAGCCAAATCTTCCACTTCTTGGGAAAATATCCTGTGGTTGATACGATGGATTCTCAATACATATAATTTCAAATTTAAGAGTAAAAATATACTTTACTCAAGAGTATAATAAACCTATGCCATTTGTTATATAAGATACTCTATCTTTTTCTTTTTAAATCAAGTGGAAAAAAGGTAATTATTTGATGAGAGAGCATTTAGTGGTTATTTTATCCCTATTTATCCCCCAAGGTTCAAGGATCTACCGTGACAATATATTTAAATTTTATCCCATAGTCACATACACTACAATAGTGTTATTTCTGACAATTATTATATAGTATTATTTATTTCTTTAATTATGTTTATAAATCTTCTTCACACTCATAGGTGAACAAAGACACTAGCAAGGACTTTAACACTTGTTAGAATAACTGCACAATTTATCTCCTTGTTTGGCTAATTATAAAAGAATTACAGTTACAAATCCCATAAAATTTATGGTTCAATCATATTCAATTACCTTCATCATCACTTCCTACCTAAAATTACCAAACTTAATCAAATGCTGAATTCAAATTTTATTGAAAAATATCAATTATCACACATTAGTTTGCTGCCTCTAAATAAGTCTAATTCTAGCAATAGTCATCAAGGATCCTTCTTTTGTAGGAATATGACTTCTTAATGGTGATTGAGAAAGGGAAGATCTTTGATATGATCAATTCTTGATATTATCAGTAAGAATAATCATCAAATTTTTAATTTTTTATAATTTTTTTCAATATAAAAGCTTTATACACCTCTTTGTGATGAATCTAAAGATATAAAGTTCAATTTTTGGGAGAAGGTATAACTGAACACCAAGAACCATACTTACAAGCATGAGAAATTTTGAGTTTTTTTCATATTATTATTACTAATACATTAACCTCTCAATCTTTATATAGTATTTGTGAATTACTAGGTAAATTTTAAAGAATCTTAACAAGAGAATAACTAGTGAAAGTGAAAAGTTATATTTTATTTAATACTCCTCCTTTAGTCTTAGGAGCAAGATCTTGTTCATTAGGAGGTGAATGCTACATTCGTTACGTGATTTATGATATTTCATATGAACTCATATGTATTTTATAAATTTGTAAAGATCAAGTTCTCAATGTATTTCAACCTATACAAAATTCGTATGTTACAGCAGCAGCAACAGCGAGCCCTGAAGCCGCACAACAGCCAAAGCTTAGCCATTGCCCTGTTTTTGGGTTCTTCGCGAAAGTGTCATCCAATCCGTCCATTGAGCTAAGCTCTTGATCTCGACCGTCCAATTTGAAAATGTGACTGGAGAAGAATCACTTGGGCTCTACTTTGCTTGAGATGTGATAGCCGCCACTATATTCGAACGCTCCAGCAGATGATAGAGCCACAGAATCGTCGTCGTAGAGGCTGATAGCGTGAAATTCCCCTCCACCGATGCTGCTACCTCTGAATCCGCCAGATGATCCCAGCAGCGATTCCAGCTCCTTGACAATGTCGTTCATGCTGGGCCTTTGCGCCGCTGCTTCCTCCACACACGCCATCGCCAAGCTCAAGTATCTCTTCAAATCTCTCGCCGAGTAGCCCTCGAGCGAGGAATCCAGCAAAGGGATTACCTCCTCGAGGCCTCCTCGCGCCAAAGCGGTCCGGACCTCTCGAACCACGTATTTTCCATTCTCGATCGGAGGCCGTGCTGTTAGAAGCTCCAGAAGAACCACTCCAAAGCTATAGACGTCGCTCTTGTCTGTAAGTTGGTTCGTCATGTAGTACTCGGGATCCAAGTATCCCTGCGAAAGAAAAGCGATGGTGGTCAGCTAGATCTCTGGAGAAAACTTCAAGGGAGGATGGATCCATCGAAGGACAAGAAGAAAAAAGAGATTTTGAGGATGGACAGGAAGGAAAACGAGATTTTTGGTCGAGGAAGGACACGAAACTTTGAGGAAAAGGTGAGAGTTCTTTACCAGCGTTCCTTTGACTTGAGTGGAGACGTGAGTTTTCCCTTCGTCGGCCATGGAAACTTTAGACAATCCCAGATCCGCGACCTTGGCGACGAACATCTCGTCCAGAAGAATGTTGCTCGACTTGATGTCTCTGTGGATAATGGGAGGATTTGCGAGCTCGTGAAGATATGAGAGTCCGCGAGCCGAGCCAATGGCAATCTCGAGTCTCTTGTTCCAGCTGAAAACTTTGGATTGATCTGGAATAACCCAAAATGCCAACTTAGATTAAAAAAAAAAAAAACTCGCCAAGAACTTACCCATGAGATGATCATGAATGCTTCCACCCGCCATGTACTCGTAGACGAGCATTTGCTCGCCATGCTCGAAACAAAACCCGACTAGCTCGACCAAGTTCTTGTGGTGGAGGCGAGAAAGCAGCTCAATCTCGGTCTTAAACTCGTGAGCTCCTTGCATCGATCCGGCCTGAGCTCGCTTGATCGCCACAACCTCACCGGTGAGAAGAAATCCTTTGTAGACTTTGCCGTATCCTCCGACTCCAATCTCGTGGCTGCTGCTAAAGTTGCTCGTAGCTTTCTTGAGATCCGCGAAAGAGAAGGACCTCACTCCCTTGATCACTGGCGCCTCCCCGTTGTCTTTTCCACCACCTCCCCAGGAAGCTGGAAGATCACCACACGAAAGTTAGTATAAATCTATCGAGTTCGTCCGAGAACTATTGAGTTCTTCTCGAGTCCTTGCGAAAACTATCGGACTTTGTAACGTACCAAAAGGATTTGTAGCTTGTTTGGCTTTGTCTGCTCGGAACTTTTGCCTGATCGCATAGCCAGCGACTAGAAGCACGACCAAAACCGCACCAATAGAGATACCAGCGATGGCTCCAGCCGAGAGTCCTCCATTACCATTTCTTATAGTTACTGAAACAAAGCAAAAGCTTAGAACTCCGTTAGAAAAAAAGGAAGATCGCGGAGCACTTACCGTCGCCAAGATCGATTGGAAAGACGTGGTATGGATCAAACCCGATCAGGTCGATAGTGTGAAGAACGTAGCGCCGGAGAATATCAGTCTTCACTTGGTCCGACAACTCGCGAACGCCGACGGGAGGAAAGAATGCCACGGTCGCGTTGAATCGAAAGTTGTCCGTGAAGACGAAGTTATCGACCCACACTTGGTCGATGAAAATTCCGGTTCCTCGAGCGATCTCGGACCGAAGAGCCTCGTTACGGTCGCTTGTCATGGCCGAGAAAGTTGGCGCGTTGAATTGGAACCGCAAAATGTATGGAATGCCGCAGGTGCACGAAGCCTCGTTGAAGATCTCCTCTCTCGGACAAATCCTGTTTGTGGAGCTGCAGTTTTGCCGTGGTCTCCAGGCCTCGTTACCCAAGGCATTTGAAGAACAGTTGATGTAGCTCGGAAGGTTTGGCGTGTTGCAAGCCGGATTTCCACCGAGTCTGCGAAAAATTAAGATAATTGGCTTTATCCTAGAACTTTTGGAAATGAGGATGTGCGAGCTTACGTTACTGAGTAAGAAGATGAAGGTGGAGCTCGAGATACTTCAGGAATTCTGTTGTTGGCGAGATCGATGCTTGTTAAAGATGGTGATGTGTTTCCCAGATCCAGAGTCGAGTTTAGATTGTTGGAGGCGAGTGATCTGCAAAGGAAACTTAGGCTTTGGACTGGAGGTTCTTTTGTTTGAACTTACAAGGTTTCGAGGGTGGAAATCAATAACAAGGCGCTGGGATCTCCAGAGAGGTTTGATCCATCGAGCTCCCTGATGGAAAAAGGAAAAAAACGCGAAAATGTTAGCAACCAGAGAGGTTTTTCGTCTTTGTTCTTACAGGGATTGCAAGTTCCGGAGTGTTGAAAACGAAGGCAAGGCTTGAGGAGGGAATCTGTTAAGTCCCATGCTCCTGTAATATCCATAGTACAGGAAACGAAGAAGAAAAAAGAAAAAAAGAAGTAAGAAAATAGCTGTTTTTACGAATTTGAAGCTTTACTCACACAAAGAGAAGTTGGCTCAGAGAAGAAATGTCCGGAAAGCTTGTAAAGCTGTTGTTTCGTATGTGTCTGCAGGAGAGAACTTCCATGAGGAAAGGAAGAAGAAAAAGAAGGAAAAAAGGTGAAGACTCACATTTCATGTAAAGTTCCGCTGAGTCTGGTAATGTTTGGAAATGGGCCACTAAAATTGTTGTTGTCAAGCCTCCTGCAATGTTTCACGTCGTTAACCACGTAAGAACTCGCAATAGAACAACTTACAAGATTTCAAGAGAAGGCAAATTTGCCAGTGCTGCTGGAATTTCTCCACTCATTGAGTTACTATCCACCAAGCTGAATTGTTCCAAAGCTTTTAGCAGTGGGAGATCAAAAGCAAAACTTAAAAGCTTACAAGTGGATGAGGTTTGGCAAAACAGAGATTTCTTCTGGGACTCTTCCTACGAACGAATTGTTGTTTAAATGGCTATGTATCACAAGGAAAAAGAAAAAGAAACGAGAAAAATGAATGTTAGTCTTGATCTAGCTTTACGAGAAACTTACAAGTGAATAGCGGATGTTAGATTGTTTAGGCCGACTCCTGCTATACCGCTCGAAACCGGAAGTTCACCAGAGAGATTGTTCTCTGAGAGATCAAACCAAGTGCAATTCGTGAGTAGACCAAGCTCTGGTGGAATGCTTCCATCTAGCCTGTTTGAATTCAATCCTCTGTGACATAAAAGAGAAACCAAGGGTTTTTTAGATCCAGTTCTTCGCAAACTTTTACAGAAGCAACTCACAGGAATCGAAGTCTTCTCAATCGACCAAGCTCGGCTGGTATTCTTCCAGAGAAAGAACACGATTGCAAACTCCTGCCTCATAGAAAATTTGGTACGTTAGTTTTCCTCGTGATAAAGCTTTTTCGAGAGTGAACTTACAAGAACTCTAAGTTGCTCAATCTGCCAAGTTCACTCGGGATTAAACCGGTGATTAGAGGATTGAATGCAAGAATGCTGGAAACGAACAAACAAAAAAATAAAAAAAACAAAAAGAGCGACAGAGAGAAGTCTCATGTGAGCACGATCATCATCAATGTTTTAAAAAAAAAAAGAACTTACAGTGTTCTAAGGTTGACGAGATCCCCTATTGCGGGGAGTAGCCGTCCACCGAGCCGGAAATCCCCCAAATCCCTGGACGGAAGAAAAGTGTGTAAGAACTTTGTGATCTAGAGAGATTAGAGAACTCACAAGCTTGTAACGTTCTGGCCATCGCACCCTATGCCTTGCCATCCTCCGCAAGGATCATCGCCGTTCCAGTTAAGGTTAGAGGATGTCCATCCAACTCTCACAGCACGTAGAGCAGCGGCTATATAATTTTTGTAAGATCACCCCCAAAAAGAGAAAGAGGGAGAGAGAACAAGAACAAGAAGAAAAACCGAGAAAAAGAAATAGACCAAGGGATGTTGGAGCAAGTACTAGAGTGAAGAGTAGATTTACAAAGAAAAAAATGGCCAGATGGAAGAGTAGCGACAGTGAAGGAGAGAGAGAGAGAAATCTAGCTCTATGAGCAAGGATAAGAACTTACTATCAGCTGGGTTTGTGACTGCCAGGGCCACCGAGGCCAAGAACATCCACAGGAGAATTATCTGAATCGCCCATCTCGCCAATCCCATGTCCCTGATCAATCTTCCCGGCTACCTGGCGAAAATTCCCTCTTGGGCACCTCGAAGCGATGGAATCCACCCGGCCCTCAAGCTCCGCTCGCGCATTTAGTGTTCTAGCACGGACTTTCGCAAAGACCCAGTCACAGAACCCGGATTTGAATGAACGAAGATGACTGCGCAGCCGAGTCAAATCGCGGCTTTGCGAAGGACGATCCAATCTTTTGACCACTGCGCGCTAACAAAACTCTCGCGCTTTGACTCTTTCTCCCCTTCTAATCAAGTACATTCTATGCCGTCGATCCGTGCAGTCAAATCCAGGCCGTCCGTTCCCAAGAGTGAGAATTTTGTATTGAGCTAGGGCGGGATGGAAAGAGATAGCGCAATGCCGGCAGCTACGAGCGGCAGGGGCCCTGCTGGTGCTACGCGCTTGTCGCTTCCATCCACAGTGGCGCCGCTTCGATCTGGCACTATTGCGCGACTGGCTCGGTCGTCCAGGGATTTAATCGATCAACTTGGCGTCGTGAGTGACAGGGTAAGCATGTCCTCACGTAGGTTGACTTGGTAGAGGATAGTACCAGTAAGGAAAGCGTTGAATTGTTTTGTGAGAAATGTCTTGTTCCAGGGAGTGATTGAGAGCTGGGAATGGAGTGGAGGAGGAGGCTGGGACTAGCATTGTGGATTTTTGGGCGATTTCTTCTCCACGTACTGGGAGCTACTAATACTCGAGATGGTCAGCTTCAGTGGATTTTTTTTCTTCTTCTTTCTTCCTTTGGAGACTAATCTTCGTTTTTTTTTTCTTCTGTTCTTCCTTCTTCCAGTTGCTGCTTTGCAGCTCCTTTTCAAGAACTGGCAATCAACCCATCTCAACTGGACGGATTATGATCCCTGTGGCTCTTCCTGGCGGGGAGTTGTGTGTAACAACAGCACAAACTCGGTTATACGATTGTAAGCACTTTCCTCTCAGATCGGCTCATACTTACTGGGTTTCTGGCAGGATTTCCAACCGAGGAGACATAACTGGCACACTATCATCCGCTATTGGAGATCTCACCGATTTAGTGGCCCTGTAAGAAACAGTCTCTCGTTGTTCGTGATCTTATTAATCTGTCTAAGGACTGTAGGGACCTTTCCTTCAACCCACAATTGACAGGAGAGATTCCAAAAGAGCTCGGCCGGCTGACAAACTTGCAATACTTGTGAGTACCCGTCTTTTTCCATCTCCCGTTTTAAAACCAACCTATTCCTGGCAGGAGTTTGCAAGGATGCAACTTTTATGGATCAGTGCCAAAAGAGCTTGGGCTTCTCAAAAACATGAAGTTCTTGTAAGCTTCAGCAAGAGAATTGCTGCTTTCGGTGCTGACAAAGGTTGTCTATCAGTGCGTTAAACATGAACAAATTGACAGGAAGTATTCCTCCGGAGCTTGGTGGCTTCCCGAATGTTACTTGGTTTGACATCGCACAAAATGGTCTTACTGGTCCGCTGCCAGTTTCTACGTCAGTTCCTCAAAATATTGGCCTCGACAACCTCACCAGCGTTGTTCACATGTAAGTAGCTTTGATTTGATGGTCCTTTCCTCATATCGTTTTGTTGCGACATAGCCATCTTTTCAACAACTCAATATCAGGAAGTCTACCCAAGGAACTTGCGACGCTAAAGTTTCTTAGACACTTGTTAGTGCTTTCCTTCTTGTTCCAATTTCTTCCAGAATTTATTTTTTGGATGTAGGATGGTTGAAAACAACGCTCTCACTGGAGAAATTCCAGTGGAGTACGGAAACTTTGCGGCTTTGGAGATTTTGTAAGTTTTGCTATTTGGTGGTGCTTAAAGCTGACAATAATTTTTATTATCAGGAGGGTTGACAATAATCGTGTTCAAGGTACCATTCCCGCTACTATCAATCAGATACCAAAGCTTTTGGAACTGTAAGTTAATGTGTTGAATTTGATGCTCATTGATACGAATGACTGTTACAGGCACCTTGCCAACAACAGTCTAGTGGGTACTCTGCCAGATTTTTCTGCTCTGAAGGGCATACTGCTTTTGTAAGCAAAACCTTCTCCTTTTTGTACTCATGCAGTTGGAATTTTCAGAAATGTGGGTGAAAACGTTTATGGCCCTCAACCGTTTCCGCCGGGCATTTCAAATCTCACAAACTTGCAAACATTGTGAGTGCCAACTTCCTTCATTTTATAATAACTGGTTGTTGTTCGTAAAGGAAAATTGACAAGGGGTTTCTGAATGGGACGATTCCAGATGGCCTCTTTGCGCTTCCGGCACTAGAATCTGTGTAAGGAAATCTATTTTATTATCAAGTCTAAGATTTTTTCTTTTATGTCAGCTCTCTTTCTAATAATCAGCTATCAGGAACAGTCACTTTTCCGAGTACTGTAAAGCGACTAAAGTCTGTAAACTTGAACGGCAACATGATCACTCAAGCTATAGGCATTGTTGACAGCTTCAATCTCTCGTATGTGTTTAAATCTTTCTTTTTTCATCCTAAGCATGTTTCATGCAGCCTGGTGGGAAATCCAGTTTGTAGCGACAATAGCTTTCATCTGTCCCAAGCTGTCTGCGCGCCAATAATCTCACCAACTTGGAACTCTACCAATCAAACCTGTTCAATCACTTGTACCGACGGCAAGCTCCGGAATCTGGAACTGTGTTCGTGTGCTTTCCCTGTCACTATCATCTTCCAGTTCAATGCTCCATCCTTCTCGGACATCAGCCAGGACAGAATGAATACTGTCAAAGCAAACGTCTCTTATCAAACTCTCGTAGCTCCGGAACGGGTGACGGTAGGAGGTGCTGCATGGATGTCAAGCTATCGACTTCAAGTTATAGTTTATGTGTTTCCTGAGAAAGGAAAGGACAAGATGGAGTACAGGGAGTCTGAGAAGATACTTACGCGAATTGCTCTCCATACAAATGCTAGTTTTCCAGCGGAATTCGGGCCTTATTCTGTCATCTCGGCTTTTGCACTTGGAGGTAATTTTCAAGTCTCGAGTGTTTTCTGTCCTGATGTCTTGTTCATTATCAGGTAATATTGCTGCAAAAAAATCAAGTCTTAGCAAAGGTGCAGTTGCTGGGATCTCAGTTGGAGCAGTTGCGGTAGTCCTGGCTGTAGTTGCGGCTGTCACTTATGCTATGTTCCAGAAGAAAAGAGCAGACAAAGCACTATCCAAACCATTCAGTAAGTTTTTGCCGCTCTTAGGGGATCCGAGTAACAAATATGACTTACAGCTTCTTGGGGATCAATGGGAAAAAGCGGAAGCGCACCAAAGCTCAAAGGTGCTCGATATTTCTCACTCCACGAACTTAATAAGGCGACGAATAATTTCAGCAGTGCAAATGAGATTGGCTCTGGAGGCTATGGAAAGGTGACTGTTTTTGAAACTTCTACTTATTTTAACCTGCTTCTTCCAGGTGTACAAAGGTGTTTTAGTAACAGGAGAAGAAGTCGCAATCAAGAAAGCTGAGGAAGGATCCATGCAAGGCAGCGGCGAGTTTAAGACTGAGATCGAACTTCTATCGCGGGTGCACCACAGAAACCTCGTTGGCCTCATTGGATTCTCCTACGAGCAAGGATCACAGATGCTCGTTTATGAATACATGGCGAGCGGCAGCTTGAGAGATCATCTTGGTAGTAAACATAACTGTTTTTTACTTTTTCGAATGTGTTTTGATGGTTCCTTATCTTGTTTGCAGCAAATTCAAGGCACCTCAGCTGGAACAAACGCGTCGAGATTGCTCTTGATTCAGCCAAAGGTCTGGCTTACCTCCACGAACTTGCCAGTCCTTCTATCATCCACAGAGACATCAAGTCAGGCAACATCTTACTCGACGAGAATCTGAAAGCCAAGGTTGCTGACTTCGGGCTGGGAAAGGAGGACAGGGCTCACGCCTCTATAACACAAGTCAAAGGAACACTGGTAAGCAAAAACTTTCTTCTTTTTTCTTGTCTTTGTTTTGTTTTGATTGCTCTCTTCCACACAGGGATACATCGATCCAGAGTATTACATGACGCAGCAGCTCACCGAGAAGAGCGACGTCTACAGCTTCGGTGTGGTGCTCTTGGAGCTTCTAACAGCGCGGCAGCCGATCTCTCGCGGGAAATACATCGTGAGAGAGGTGAAAACAGCTCTGGACAGGGGTGGCTTGACGGCTCTCGGAGCTTTACTGGATCCCAACCTGGAGAACGTTCCACAGAGCGATCTCATCAAGTTTGTGGACTTGGCACTCCAGTGCGTCGAAGAGGCGGGGGCCAACAGGCCAAGCATGGGCCAAGTCGTGAAGCAGCTCGAGCTCTTGCTCCTCATTGACGGCAACGACGCTAGCGGCAATGGGTTTGAGTTTAGCGGAACCAGAGATGGAAGTTTGTATGACGATACAGACGTTCTCTCGCGTGGCAACGATCCAGAGTTTGCTTATAGCGGGATCTTCCAGTCCAATGTGCTTCCCAAGTAGCGCATAAATGTAAAATTCTTTGCTATATAAATAATAGTAATGAATGAAAAAGT
>NW_003314436.1:80437-84049 GCF_000143415.4 Selaginella moellendorffii | reverse complement strand
GATTAGATGATTGATGTGGCAAAATATACCAAATTATCATCAGTGGATCTTTGGCTTTTGTGTTTCATGGAAGCATAAGCTCCACCTTTCTACAGGGGGTTAATCCCTTTCTGTCGTAAGTCAGAAAATGCAATGTAAACTTTAAGTTAGTTAATTAGATTTTTTAACTGTAAGATAGTTAACTAGAGTTTTTAACTACACGTTTACAAGCTGGCCACAGCAGGTCAAAGTCCCACGTATTAAAAACAATTAGTGGAATAACAGAATTGCTGTAAATAACGCTTGAGTCAATCGAGCGAGGATCCAGCGGCTGGTTCTTATGCCACGTGGATTTACAGAGCTAGTTCTTTTGCCACACACGTCACGGGGTTATTCCACGTCAGCTATTGAATTGAATTGAATTGGATGTGACACGAGCTCTCGAGCGTGAGAGAGAGAGAGAGAGCGCTTGGATTTCGTGGATGCGCGGCGCTACATTGCCGTCCAATCTCTGGCGGTAAGCAGCTCTCCGGGGATTTCACTCAGGGCTTTCTCGATCAATCGTGTAGAAACAGGGCAGATTTTCCGGAAATTTCCAGCTCCTGGGGTTACAAATGCCGTGATAGGCACGGCCGCGGTGCCATGGAGTGGATTGCGCTGTGGTTCCTTGTTCTTGGTGTCATCATCCATCGAGCTTCTCCCTCCACGTTCGAATCTGACAGTAGGCATTCTTGGTTGAGTGGAAAAGTTTGGTGCTGACGATTGTTCTTGTCTGATTGATTCTATCGCAGCGTCTGCGCTGAGGCTCGTGTCACGGGGCTTTCGCAATGCCAATTTGCAGTGGAGTGGTGGTGATCCGTGTGGATCTCGGTGGATTGGAGTTTCGTGCAATTCATACAACGTGACCAAGTTGTAAGTTTGTCTTTCTTCCATGTCTTCTTCGATCTATAGGATATTCTTTTCTTTTATAGGATACTGAACAACATGAATATAGCCGGGCAGCTGCCACTGTCGATTGGAAACCTTGCAAATCTCCAAACACTGTGAGCTCTCTCTCTCTCTCTCTCTCTCTCCTTTTCGACTTTCACCAGCGACAAAGCTCACACTTGTTTTGTGTTCGCAGGGATTTGTCGTTTAATCCCGACCTGACTGGGCCTCTTCCCAAAACTTTGGGCCAGCTGACGAAACTGGAATTCTTGTACAGTTCTTTAGTTAGCATTTCCGTTTTGCTGACGCTCATCTGCTTTAGAAACTTGCAATCGTGTGGCTTCACTGGAGATATTCCGTTCGAGATTGGAGGGCTGAAGAGCCTCAGATTTTTGTAAGCTTGTTTCATCTCGCTCTCGTTGATTTAACACCGTAACAAACCTTGCCAGGGCCTTGAACATGAATAAGTTAAGCGGTGTGATTCCTCCAGAACTGGGAAGGCTTTCGTCAGTCTACTGGTTTGATCTGGCACAAAATCAAATCGCTGGCCCACTGCCTGTCTCATCTGGAAACTCTCAAAACATTGGGCTTGATAACTTGACAGCGGCAGTTCACTTGTAAGAGACCGTGCGTGTTAGTGTACCTTCTAACTTTGTGTTTATTTTTATTTATTTTTTTGTAGCCACTTGAACAGTAACAAGTTCACAGGTTCCATTCCGCCAGAAATATGTTTCTTACCTGAACTCAAGCACTTGTACGTATCTTTCTCATTTTCTTGGAGGTTTTTGGACCTGTTGTCCTTCAGGTTACTGGACAATAACGGCTTCTCTGGAGAAGTTCCCGATGAAATTGGAAACTTTTCCAAGCTGACCATTATGTAAGTCGTTGATAGCTAGAATACGATCTCGTGTAATAGTGTATTTTCAGGAGACTTGACAAAAATCAATTTACTGGATCACTGCCGAGCAGTTTGGGGCGGATATCAACCCTCTTTGAAATGTAAATAGCTAATATAGTTACTACTGTGCACTCAAGTTTTGTTTCATTTACAGAAACACCAATGATAACGCTTTTACTGGAACGTTACCTGATCTAAGCGGGTTGAAAGCTCTCCAACTAATGTAATATTTCTTCTTAACTTGGAGTGGACCTGATGCATGTGTGTATGCATAACAGAAGCGTTGGAAACAACTCCTTTTCTCCTCAGCCAGTTCCATCATTTGCAGGCTTGACTGGACTCCAGACAATGTAGGTGAATTTTGTTAGTTTTTGTTTGAACTTAACATCTCTTAATCTGCAGAGAAATCAACGATGGCAACTTGATTGGTCCCATTCCAGACGGGTTCTTTCAGTTCGCTAGGTTGGAGTCTGTGTAAGTATATTACACTAAATATCCACGGAAACTAATCACATCTTCACAGCTCCTTGACTGGCAACAGCATAAATGGGACGGTAGATTTCACGGGTGCTTCACCATCCCTTGTTAAGGTCCAGCTGGATAACAATAAGATCACAAACCTGAACATCGGGAGTGGCGTGTTTACTCTTTCGTAAGCGTCTGTTCCAGCATGTCATTCATCTTATTGTGGTGAAATGTTGCTGCAGCCTGGCAGGGAATCCAGTTTGTGATGGCGGTAGGCTGTCCGATGTAGTATGTGCAAGCAAACTATTGACACCATGGAAAGAAAATGTTACCTGCGCAAATTCCTGCTCTGGTCAACAGGCGCTAAATCCCAATACGTGCTCCTGCGGTTTGCCGCTCAACTTCAGATTCCAGTTCAATGCCCCGACTTTTTCAAGTATGACCACAGACAGGGCCAACATTCTCAGGAAGTCGCTCTATGATGGACTCAGTTTGTCTCCCGACCAAGTCTGGGTGGACACTGCAAACTTCACGAGCGACAAAAGGCTGCTGGTTGAAGTTTTTATACAGCTTCGTGTGAGCAGAGACAGCGCTTCATTTATATACAGCCAGATCAGTATGCACCAGCTTAACTTGGACTACTTTGGTCCATACTCGCTGATCGTCCGACCCCCCCCGATAGGTAATACTTTCTCTCTCCAACATACTAAGTCTTCTCGTGAACTTTATAGGCGAAGAGGGAGAAAAGCATGGGATCAGTACTGCTGTCGTCGTGGGAATTATTGTTGCTGTTCTGCTTGCCGCCATCATCGTGATATTCATCGGGATCTATGCATATAAGCAGAAGAGAAGAGCAGACAAGGCCATAGTTTCCAATCCTTTTGGTAAGTGCAGACTAAAGATTTCCTTGCTAATCATGCCTTGTGAACAGCATCTTGGGGAAGCCGTGGAAAAGACAGCGGCACTGCTCCACAACTTAAGGGAGCTCGATTCTTTTCCATTGCGGAGCTGAAGAAAGCTACGAATAATTTCATCAGCAGCAGTGAGATAGGATCTGGCGGGTATGGGAAAGTTTACAAAGGAACTTTGTCGACTGGAGAGGAGGTTGCGATAAAAAGAGCTCAAGAAGGGTCATTGCAAGGCGCAGGCGAGTTTAAGAACGAGATTGAGCTGTTATCTCGCGTACACCACAGGAACCTTGTCGGACTTATCGGCTTTTGCTACGAGAGTGGAGAGCAAATGCTGGTCTACGAGTACATGCCGAATGGAACAATAAGAGAGCACCTGCCAGGTACATAGCAAAGTGATTTCTAAAGACGCGTCAACTTTTTTCTTTTCACAGA
>NW_003314436.1:26091-80337 GCF_000143415.4 Selaginella moellendorffii | reverse complement strand
AATTATTCACAGGGATATAAAATCAAGCAACATCCTTTTGGATGAAAAGTTCGTTGCCAAGGTCGCTGACTTTGGGCTGTCCAAGCTTGTTCCACAAACAGATGGCAAAGGCCATGTTTCGACACAAGTGAAAGGAACTCTGGTAAGATCGATCATACTGTTTTGCACCTACATTTGTTCTCACTTTCCTCCATACTTTTCCAGGGATACTTGGATCCAGAGTATTATATGACACAGCAGCTTACAGAGAAAAGCGACGTGTACAGCTTTGGAGTTGTTCTCTTGGAGCTTATCACAGCCAAGCAGCCAATCGAGCATGGTAGATACATCGTTCGCGAAGTAAAAGCAGCTCTCGACAGAGGAGGCCTCTCTTATCTTCTACCGTTGCTGGATCCATACCTCAGAGACTATCCTCGAGAGGATCTTGACAAGTTCTTGGAGATAGCCTTGAGCTGCGTCGACGAGTCTGCTAGCAACCGGCCAACCATGAACGAAGTTGTCAAGGAGCTCGAGATTTTACTGTCACACATCTCCAGCTCTGGATTCACAAGGGAGGCGCGAGCCAGCCCCTTGTACAGCGATGCCAAGTCTCTCAGGTCTGACGATTCATCCTTCCAGTACAGTGGCAGATTTCCTCAAGTAGTGGAACCAAAGTGAAGTAAGTTTTGCTTACTTTTGGTTCCTTTGGGCTGATGAGTTTCTTGCGGATGTACCATCCAGTGTTTTATATCCTGAGTTGTAAAAACCAGTTTTTTTTCCTAGGTAGGTTGAAGAGCATGGTAATAAGAAGAGCCCCTCTTGGTAAGGTTTCAATGGACACGAACAAATGGGTGAGTCTTCTTATTTTAGATTGCTCTCTCAGAAAGTGTCGGGATGCAAACAATGTAGGATGCTGATGCTTTGTCTTCCTTTGTCAATTTTTTTGGTGGGGTGCATTCTCTTTTGGAGTGTTTTCTCCTTCCTTTTTTATTCCTTTCTCTTCGATCATGATGGAGCTGACAAGAGCTATGGTTCTGTGTGTGCAGGAATGGAACGACGGAAGAAAGGAGGATTGAGCAAGGTCAGGCTTTAAGTTTTCTAGACTTAGATGGGTCACTCGGAGAAGCTCGAGGGCGATTCCGGACAAGGCTCGCAGCTATGGCAGCTTTCTCCTTCTCCTGGAGTCGCTGCTTCGTCTCCCAGGTCAGACTCCTCCACAAAGTCCGACGAGCTAAGCAACATCCGGGTCAAGCTCATGTGTAGCTATGGTGGAAAGATCCTTCCTCGGCCCAATGACAGCCAGCTGAGATACATGGGTGGAGAGACCCGGATAGTTGTCGTGGACAGAGCCATCACTCTGCGCGAGCTCCTGCAAAAGTTGCGAAAGCTGACCGGGAAATCCATGCTGTTCAAGTACCAGCTCCCAGGTGAGGATCTAGACGCGCTGGTTTCGGTAAAGTCCGACGAAGATCTGGACAACATGATGGAAGAGTACGACAGGTTGATGCAAAGAGATCCAGCTGCTCGGCTGCGAGTGTTTCTCTTCCCGGACAAGCAGCATAGCAGTGAAGAGAGCTTCGGTGACCACCACTCGGCGACTGGAAGGAGCTCGGATCAGCAGTTCATCGATGCTCTCAACGGGATCGGAGTTCCACTCGTGCCAGCGATGAGAGCCGCCAGGGATAATCTAGGACCAGGGATGGACGTTGCCGCAGCTTTCCAGGGGGTGGACGCGAGCAAACTTCCGGAGTCTCTGGACGTAGACGACGAGGCCGCCATTCTTTTCGGCAACCACGAGTTCCACTTCACTCCCGTCGCTCGCTCCATGTCCCCGCAGAGACTACCGCCGGCTTGCATCCCGCTCTCCTCGACCCCGTTCGTGCCGGATCAAGCCTCCGTGACTGCAGTGTTTCGCTCGCCTCCGGAAGGAAGTGCTATCAGCATTGCAAGGCAGCAGCATTTCTCCGAGCAGCAGCCACGGTCGGGATCCAGGAGCCCGACCCGGAACTCGGCTCTTCTCGACGACTCTCCTCGCAGTGCTCGGGCAGCCATGTCTCCTTCCAGATTCCGGGACTCGCCTCTAGTCCATGCTCGCCAAGCTATGGGGAGCCCAGCGCCAGCGGCAGTAGTGAATCCAGTGATAGCGCCGGGGAAGGGCTTCGCTCCAGTGGCTCATCAGCATCACGTAAATCAGAGCTACTCGAGCTTATATCCTTTTAGCGACCGCTAGTCAATTGGTAAAGAAAGGTGGTGTTAGAAAAGCATAAGAATTATATTCTTCAAACGGTGCCTTGTAGACAAAGAAGAGCTTGGGATAACTTTATTTCTTTAATACGTTGGGGGCATTAATATAAGCAACAGTTCCAGCAAATACAACATAAATTACAAAACCCTCGAGATCGACATTTTTTAATTCGCTAGCTTACAAGTGTGATCTCCAATATAAACCGAGACAACATCCGTGCAAACAGAAGAAGCAAATTTCCAAATCTCCTCCATGGCAGCACTCTCCTCACATTTCCTTGAAGCAATCCTTTTTCTCTCATTGTTTCTCCTGGCCCCGAGAGGGCAGGCTCAAGTCTACACAACGTACAACCAGTATGATCCAGCAGCCAAAAATTATCAGCTAGATGGCCTCTACTGCGCAACTTATAGCGCGCATCAGCCACTCTCTTGGAGATCTCAGTACAAATGGACTGCGATGGATGCTTCACTGGGAATGGGTCCCCAAATGTGTGGACAATGTCTCGAGGTAGTATAGTTATAGGATGAGAACTTTGGATCTCTCAATCTCTCTTTTTTTTTTGAAGGTGACGAATATTGCCACTGGAGCTCAAATCGTGGTGAGAGTTTTGGATCAGAGCAGCAATGGAGGCTTGGATTTAGAGACGGATGCTTTCAACACGATTGACACCGATGGCGGGGGATATGCGTCAGGGCATTTGTACACTTCGTACACTTCCTTCAGTTGTTAATCCTTTTGGATTTTCAATTTTACAAACTTTCCGGGTTTTTGTTATATGCAACTTTCCCGGGAGAATTCTCGTCTTGCAGAGATCCAAAGCCTAGCGTCGCTACTCAAATCACAGGGAATCTCAAGGAATCTTTCCGAAGCCAAGAAGATCCATGCTCGAGTTTTGTGTGGCAAGTACTGCCGGAATAGATACCTCGGGAATCTGATCATCGAAATGTATGGAAAATGTGGTAGCACCAGGGATGCTAGTCAGGCCTTTGAGAGCATGCACGGGCCGAATCTTTTCTCCTGGAACATCCTTCTTACGGCGTATGCCCATAATGGGCATATTTCCGATGCTAAGCGGGTGTTTGAGAGCATGCCGGTCTGGGACATTGTGTCGTGGACCGCAATATTGACGGCATTCTGCCAAAACGATCAATTGGACGAGGCGAAGATTATATTCGAGAGAATGCCAGAGTGGAACTCAGTATCCTGGAATTCTTTATTAGCTGCATATGCACTTAGTGGGCATCTTGAGGAATCTAAACAACTCTTTGACAATATGCCAGAGAAAAACGTCTTGTCGTGGAATCTCATGCTTCAGGCAAACGTCCAAGCAGGGAATGTCGAGGAGGTTCTGCTTTTGTTCCACGAGATGCCGCAGCACGACATTGTGACGTGGACAAGCATTGTAAGAGTGTATGCCGTGACTGGGCATCTTGAAAAGTCCAAGCAAGCGTTTGATGTCATGCCCGAGAGAGATTCCTTCTCCTGGAACATGCTGATGACGGCATATTCTCAGCACGGCTATGTCAGTGAAGCTAAAGAGCTCTTTGATCAAATGCCAGAAAACGATGTCACTTCCTGGAATGTGATGATCACAGCCTACTTTCAAAACGGGGATATGGAAAAGGCCATGAGAACGTTTGAAGACTCTCCAGATGGTGATGTCTTCTCGTGGACCTGCATTGTTGCTGCACACGCCCAAAACGGGGACCTCGAGACGGCACAAGAGCTGTTCGAAAAAATGCCCCAAAGAAACATTGTATCGTTCAATGCCATGATCACCGCTTACGCCGAAAGCGGGCTCCCTGAAAAAGCTAAGGAGATGTTCAACAGAATGCCGCAGAGAAACACTGTTTCTTGGAACGCTTTGTTGCAAGCTTATGCCCAAAGAGGCCATCTTGAAGAATCCTACGAAATTTTCACCGTCATGCCAGAGCCCAACTCCATCTCATGGAACACGATGATCACACTGTATGGCGAGCGCGGTCATCTCGAACAAGCTAGAATATTCTTCGATAAAATGCCTTTTCACGACGTTGTCTCATGGAACGCTATGATCCAGGCATATGCCCGGAACGGTCAATGCAAGGACGCCATTCAGCTCTTCTTGACCATGTGTCAACGGGTCATTGACCTTGAGTCAACAACGTTTCCTATCGTTCTGGAGGCATGCGGGACGCTGGGGAGCGCTGCCGCTGGTCAGCACGTCCATGCGAGGGCCGTTGACTCCGGCCAGCAGTCAAACGTGGTTGTGGTCAGCGCCCTGGTCAACATGTATGGGCGGTGTGGCCACCTCGGGCGAGCCAGGCACGTCTTTGACACAATGCCGCACAGAAACACCATTTCCTGGAATGGGATGATCGCGGTTTACGCGCAAAACGGCCGAAACATGGAGGCTCTGGAGCTTCTCAAGACCATGGACGTGGAGGGCGTTGACACGAGCGAGATAACTTTCATCAGTGTTCTAGCTGCGTGTAGCCATGCTGGGCTTGTTGAGAAGAGCAAGAGCTACTTGAGATCCATGGGCTTTGATCGTGGGCTTGCGGCGGTGGTGGATCACTACGAGTGCCTGGTGGATGTTTTGGGGCGTGCTGGGAGGATTGGGGAGGCCGAGGAGCTCATCGCAAGCATGCCTTACACCCCGGGTGCCGTGGCTTGGACGAGCTTCTTAAACACTTGGAGAACAGGCGTCGATCACCGGCGAAAGTTTGGTTCTTCTGCGGCGGAGAGGGCGGCTTCGCTTGATCCAGACAATGCCGCTCCTTATTTGCTTCTTACAGATGCAATTGTGAGCTGATCAGTCCTTCTGTTTTGACTTGGCATCACAGTAGCAATCTATATATCTCCAGTCGAAAAAGATTCTCCTACCGTGATCTTGCACTAAAGGCTCGGTGTCAGTGGAAACTAAATACAAAGAGAAAGAGAAAGAAGGTAGTGCTTGGTCATAGTGAGCAATAGGCTTTATAGCTATGACCATTGTATTGAATGACTTTGTCCATAGCGCCTAGCTGAGAAGCACTATGTGGAACCATAGCTCTAGAAGCCATTGTCTCGATTAATTTAATTTACATTTTTTGCATCCATTAGTCGCATGCTTCCAGTTGGGCATCACAAGACTATCAAAACAGCATATAGGTAGATGGTAGATGGCTAAGCACTTATAAATCTATTCTCACATCATAAAGTCAAATGTTTAAACAGCACGTTAACGTCATTCGAAGAACTTGGAAATGGTAAACGCTTAAAATTTAAAAGAAACTCTGGCGCGGCTTTGACTAGGCAATGTGCTTTGCCAGAAGTGAAGAAATCAAGCAAAAAAAAATTAAACTGATCAATATAGAATTAAAGTCATATGTTTTCAAGTTTGAAATTTTGACAGCCGGAAAGTCCGGAAAGCCAGCCCGCCAGATGGAAAGTTTCTAGTCCAAAACGAGGGATCCGTCGATCCATGAAACGCGGGATCTCAAAGAATATAGCTAGGAAGCTCGCCACCGAAACGATATAAATCACTAGTCCAAGACATTGATAACACGTTCCCATCCACTCCCATCACCATTTCTTTTCATCACCAATCCATCCGATAGAAAGAGAGATCATCCATTTGACTAGCTCTTGGGAGCTTTCCATCGAGGAATCGAGAAAAATGCCGTCGTTAACGATCCACAGGCCAGCATTTCTAGCAGTTTTCCTCTCGATCATCGCGATTTCCTTGCAATTGGCAGCACCCTCCTCGATCTATCACGAGTTGGAGGCGAACCAATCCTGCCGATGCACGGCATTCAATAGCAGCTGCTGGCCCAGCGCCCAATCCTGGCAGGATTTCAATCGATCCATCGATGGCCGCCTCATCGCGCTCTCCCCTCCAGCCTCCCCCTGCCACGATCCCAACTTCAACGCGCAGGCCTGCAGGACCGCGCAGCAGCGATGGGGCTTTCCATTCTGGCGCGCCGATCAGCCCGGCGCGATGCAAGCCAGCAACTGGGAAGCCCTCGGCCGATTCACCTGCTTGATCAATTCGCCCAGGAACTCCACTTGCTTCCAGGGCTCTGTCGCCACCTACGCGGTGAATGCCACGGAATCCCGCCACATCCAGGCCGCGATCGCGCTCGCCCAGGCCAGGAATCTCCGGATCGTGATCAAGAACACCGGCCACGACTACCTGGGGCGATCCACCGCGCCGGGAGCTCTCATGATCTGGACGCACAACTTGCGAGAGATCGTCTACCACGAGAAATTCGCGCCGATGGGCTGCACCATCCGGGCCGAGGATCCTCCGGCGATGACCATCGGGGCGGGGATCCAGTGGGAGGATCTCTACGCGGCGGCGTTCAATCGAAACCATGTCGTGGTGGGCGGCGGATCTTCCTCGGTGGGCGGCGCTGGCGGGAATCCCATGGGCGCCGGGCATGGCCCTCTCTCGCCGCTCCACGGTCTAGCCGCGGACAATGTTCTTGAGCTCAAGCTCGTCACTGCCGATGGGCGATTGATCGTCGCGAATCGCTGCCAGAACCGCGATCTCTACTGGGCTCTGCGCGGCGGCGGGGGTGGAACGTTTGGAGTCGTGGTCTCTCTCACCCATCGCCTCTATCCACCTCTCACGAACATCGTGTATGCGAGCTATAGCTTCATGGCATCGTCCAGGAGAGCGTTCCGGGATCTCCTGGTGAAATTCACGGAGCTCCATCCATCGCTGGAGAGGGCCGGGTGGTCGGGCGTGTTCGCCATGAGCAATGTCACGGCTCTCAGCATGACCTATCTCCTGCCCAACAGGAATGTCTCCTTCGCCAACGCCACGCTCGCGCCGCTGGAGAGATTCGCGCAGTCCAGTGGATCATCGATCCAGCTGAACGCGAGCTTGCAGAATTTCCCCTCGTTCCAGCAGTGGCACCTCGTGATCCAGTGCGGCGGCGCGCCGGATTGCCGCGAGCTCAACTCCTCCACCACGCAATCGCTCGCCACCGCTGGAATCCCTCTCTTGCTCGCCTCGCGGCTCATCCCAAGAGCCACGATCCAGTCCTCGCCAAACGCCACCGCCGACGCTTTCATCGCGATCCAGGACAGATTCCCGCTGGTGTCCATCACCGGGATCTTCGTCGCGGGTGGATCCGTGAGCCGCCCGAGGAACAACGCTGTGAATCCAGCTTGGAGGAGAGCGCTGTGGCATGTGATCCTCGGGATCAGCTGGATGGAACTGGGCGATCTGGAAGAGGAGCGCATCGCGGCCAGGAATGTCAGTGCCGCGAATCAATTCCTAGTGGATCTTACTCCAGGATCGGGGGCGTATGGGAACGAGGGGGATTTTAACGAGCCGCGGTGGCAGAGGACGTTCTTTGGGGCGAGCTATCCGCGATTGCTAGCGATCAAGCGGAGGGCTGATCCGGCGGGGATGTTTAGATGCCGGCACTGTGTGGGAAGTGAGATTTGGAGCGAGGATCTCAATTGCCCTGCTGGGATTGCCCAAGAGGATCAACCGCTTGTTTCGAGTTTCTAGCTCACCAAGCAGCTAAACAGGCTTTTGGGGTTGTTTCGAGTCACTTCGGAATAAGAATTACAGCAGCAGAAAATCTAAGCTTTTCACTTCTTTGATGCTATGGCTGGAATAGCGTCATTGTTGAAATAGCCCGAACCTAAATCTTAAAAACATGTGAATAAAGTGCGTGTCTGCTAAGCTTCAAGCCACGACGTAGAATTCTCACCACTAAATCTTACCACAATACGGCCACCTCTTGGACTGTATGGTTCTTATTGCCAATCATACAATTAGTAAAAGACAAGATGTAGAAATGTCCAATTCAGCCCATATATAGCTTTTCTTTTTGCACATCACCATGCCCAGACAAAAATGCAAGAGAGTGCCCCCACTAGATCAGGAGACAGTGAATCTCAGTTGTAACACGGAACATCTGAAGGCTGACAATAGATCATGGAAGCAAATTGAGCAGAATGAGAAGGTATAACATCATGATCTTTAGTGAGACATGGGAGAATCCAACAATACCCTGGGTACATTGCATACTCCACACCCCATATGCATGCAGATCCACTCAGTAAAGGACTTGGGGGGACTTGCATATGTGTCCAGTAAGCCATACACCTCTAGGATGTCATCCATGACCTTGCCATGAACTTCACTGCTCAGGCTTTAGTTGAACACCAGCGAACAATTGGTCATGATTGGCTGCTACTTCTCATTGTCCACAATGGCAAACAATACTCACCCTTTGACCATCTAGCCCAGACGATCAAACAGTGGCACACACAAGTCACAATTGCAATGCTTGGGGGTCAAGCCAGGCTCTTGCTGAGCAAGGAAGTGACTTGACCAAAGCACCAAACAACCTTTAGCACACACACACCAAAGACAAGAAACTCCTCCAAAGTGGTGTTAAACTTCTCAACTTTTGCATGGCAATGCAATTGCTCATTGTGAATGGCATCGAACCCTAGCCAACTACAGGGATGCATGATGTGGAATGGCAATGACTACATTCTCATCTCACAAGTTGCAATTGATATTGTGGTTGACTACCACCTCCAAGACTTTCTTAATTCCAAGATTTCATGCCATTGCCCATTCAACATCTCACTAGTCCAAGACAGCATTAGAAGTCCACTTCACGTCTCCACTGCCCTGGGCCATGTCCACTCATAAGACATCCCGAAGTTTTAAGAAAAATTCCAAGAGTCTTAGCATGCCTACACTAGACCAACATGTAGTGGTCCAGACCTTGTCACAGCAGCCATAGACATTTTTGCCCTACACAAAGTCAAATATGCTACCAAGTTCCTAAAGGCTCACTAGTGGGATGCAGAATGCTTTATAGCACTTGCCACCAAATGACAAGAGTTACATGTGGGGGTAGTAGACCTAGCCAAGGTGAGACACACTTTTTGATAGCTCTACCAAAGGAAGAAAAGAATATATATCAAGCATATCAATGATGAACAAATCAAGGACCTCCACACTAACCCTGCCTAGGCACATAGGATCTTCTGCAAACCTTGAGTAATCACGATACTCAGCAATGTTTGGGTGGCATACCTCCACAAGTTTTACAACACTGCTACACCACTAGTCTTGACATAGCAACACGAGAGGATGGCCACCTTCTCTACAAAGGACATTATCAATGCTATTTGAAAACTACCAAGACATGATGTACAAAAACTCATTGTAGAGATAGTGCTGCCCGTGGATAAAAATTTCCTTGAGGCAATTTTCAACAATATAGCTAGCACTAGCTTCCCAACAACATGGATGATAAAACATGTAGTACTACTAGAACAACACATGTGCGTGCATGGGGTTAGACTAGCTTTTGCCCATATAAAAGCTACACAAACCACCTAATTATGTTTTGAATCCTAGTCAATCACTCCTATGCAAAAAGAGGCATTGATTGTAAGCAATCAAAGAAAATGATTCGAGAGATGATCTATGAGTTTCAAATATAAAGGAAAAGGGCCTATGAACAAGAATGCACCCTTTTTTCCAATTGATTAAAGGTTTTGGGATACTTAGGGTTAAGCGTCTTTGGGTTTGAATAGTACTGGGATTGATAACCTCTTAGGAAGTCCAAATTTAGGGCTTACATTTTTCTACTATTTTGTGAATTTTAAAAAGGCTTTTGACATTGTACTAAGACACTTGCTTTTCCAACAACTAAAGGAACTCAATCCATTAGTTGATATCATCAATGCCATAAAGCACTTTTACACTTTTATTCAAGCCAAGCTCACTAGACAAGCAATAATCCCCTATGACACCAGTGTCAAACAAGGATGCCCACTCTCCTTAACTCTACATAGATGTATTGGAAAGCCTTTTGATTGAGTGTGAGCTTTCCACTTGTAATGCATGTGATTATGGGATGAGATTACCATGGATCCTTAGAATCTTGAGGAATAAATATGGGTTCTCTCATCAAGCAATTACCCCTTTTCCAATTGGCTTAAGAGGAGAGATAGGGCATGTTATATGTGGTATTGGAGTAAATGGCACGAGTTCAATTCTCATTGATTAATAACTACTTAAAATATAATATATTTTTTAATAAGGTATATTCCTACCTCTATGTATTGGGCATCCATGCATATGTCCTTTCTCTTCTAAAGCATCATAAACAAAGGTATTTAGTTGTCTTATATAGAATAACTAATTTACACAATAGAAGGATAAAGGTATTTAGTTGTCTCATATGAACTAACTAATCTAAATAATAGAAGAATTGAATGGAAGGACAAAGATATTTAGTCCTCTCATATGGAATAATTAGTCTACACAATAAAAGGATTGGTAGATTCAATGCGGACATGGAATAATTGATCTACACAATAAAAGAATTGGTAAATTTAATGCAGACATGGAATAATTGGTTTACACAATGGAAGGATTGAATGGAAGGACGAAAATATGTAGTTCTTTCACATGGAATAACTAATTTTACACAATAGAATGATTAGTAGATTCAGTGCAAACATAGAATAACTAATTTACACAATGGAAGGATTAGTAGATTCAATGTGGAAATGGAAGTGCTAATTCCCCTCAATAGATTCAGTCCGAACACGGAATAATTGGTCTATACAATGAAAGAATTGGTAGATTTAATGTGGAAATGGAAGTGCTAGTTCCTTTTGGCTTAGTCAGTGAGTCTTTAGTTGGATTAAAGGGAGAGAAATAAGGTGCTACACCACTATCCAAATCACTAACCTCTATATTCATCTCATGCTTTATGCCAATAATCTACTACTCTTTGCTACAATAGAAAAGAAGATATAACAATAGTTAGAGGTCTTTGAGGAATTCTACCAAGACATAAATCTCAAGATCAACTTGACCAAAAACATAAATTATGATCTTCAGTTTTAAAGCAAGCCACACTGTGCTCCACTATTAAGGACAGGAGGTTTTACAAGTTACCACTTATCTTGGTTATCACCTTCACCATAAGTGAACATGGACCGCTTGAGTAATTCAACACAAAGCCATGGCCAAATAGGTATATTACAGCCTATTGAACTCACTCTACCAAGCAACCATTTACTAGTGGGATGCATGAAAAGAGCACTATCAGGCTAGGGTCAACACCACACTGGTATATAGCTGCACCACATGGGCCCCTAGCCAGAGCTGGTCCCACCTAGAAAGGCTTAATTGAACTTTCATTGCCAATGACTTTGAGGAGATTGAACTACTTCCAGTTGAGATCCTAAGAATGGAAGTGCATCATGCAATTCATACTCTCCACACAAAGAGACATTTAACCACTATGCTCAGGTAGTTATTGAAGACTCGATCCAGCTTGACTCCAAAAAGAGCTAGGGATGGTGGAAGGATTGCCCAAAGTGGATGGAATGCCTCAGCCTGAACTTCAATGAACTATTAGACCAACCAATCACTACAATCCCCTTGGCATGGATTAGCCTTGCATTTAAAGACTGGTTGGCAGGCTCAAACAAGAAGTCCTGCTTCCAAGACTACCTCAACAATATCAACCCTAAGAGAATCATTGGCACCAACATTCCTATGCCACCAAGGACATCCTTTTAAATTATTAAACAAACATGCACTCACTTCACATCAAACTAGGCTGAAGATAGACACCAGTCACACCTAGAGATGCTCATCTCTGCCCTCTATGCAAAATAGAAATAAAAACCCTATCATATATCATATACAATTGCCCTACCTACATGTGGCTACAACTCTTCTTTCCCACACTAGACTTCCATGCCCATGACCTCCCAACATTTATGGGGAACAAAACCATGATAGGAACAATCACTCTTTGAATGGCAACTCCCTTCTCTTCCTACTTAAAACCCATGCTCTCATAGGTTAATGACGACTATAAACACATCTATCTAATATCTAATAGTGAATCTTTCCAATATTTATATATATATTTTTGTGTCTTGTAGGCCATTATAAGCTTGAGCCATGGAAAATCTACACCCATGCTATAATTGATAGTGGTACCAAAGAAACTAGGAAAATTGTTGAAGTAATTTCCTACACATATACAATAACAGTCTAGAATTATAGGAGGCCATACAAAGTCCAATTTGATTTTGCAAAAGAGTTCAATAGTATAGAACCCAATATTAATAGAATCTGGTGTGAGTGATAAACATTTATTTGAGGTTGCTCAATCCATAATATGGTTTGTGCTCTTTGAATATTTCCTTGTAAACTTCTCCATTAACTTTTGATATCTAGTATATCAAAAAATTATAGAAGGAACTTTATGAGAAAGTTAAATGGT
This sequence comes from Selaginella moellendorffii, assembly GCF_000143415.4. Classification (NCBI taxonomy): domain Eukaryota; kingdom Viridiplantae; phylum Streptophyta; class Lycopodiopsida; order Selaginellales; family Selaginellaceae; genus Selaginella; species Selaginella moellendorffii. The sequence continues at coordinate 67,848 of NW_003314436.1, read as the reverse complement.
TTTATCTACATCTACTATACTTGATAGAGGAAAATGGATATTTCAACCTGACAAACCCCATATATGTACATTGTTTACATGTTGTATTCATTCATTTGACCACTTAGAGGAGTTTTACTCACAACCTTTATGAGTATTCATCCTAACTTGGGGTACTTATTGAGACCTCAAAAGTGGCTTCAAACCCATATTGACTTCATACTTGGTCTTTATGCCTAAGTCCTACTTCAGGCATCCAAAGGTACTACTGATAAATCAACTTTTTATATTAAGGCCATGTCCATTTTTATTGTCTTATTCATGTTTACAAACCCTCAAACACATACTAATTTCACACTTGGTCTTAGTACTTTATATGTCTAAGTTTTATTTCAGGCGTCTAAAAGTATTATTGATATATCAACCTCTTACATCAAGGTTATATTTATTCTTATTGTCTCATTGGTCTTTATAGATTTATTTTTCTAAGACTAAACATCAATTCTATGAATGGTCATCTTATAACCACTTTTTAACATTCTTATAATACCTTAACATAGAGGGGAACATTATTTCCCAAAATCCCTTTTTCAATCTTCATTAAATCCCTTTTCAGTCATAGTAATAAAGTTTCTTTATGCTATGCAAAGTATCTAAGTAATACTAACTACGCATTCTCTCTTTTATTTTCTTTGGATTATTACAATTCACCACACTTTCTTATAAGTTTATGTTGAAAGCCTTACTCTCTGGACACCCTACCTTTTAGATTTATCCCAGTTAGAGTAACAAAAGTCAAACACCAAATGTAATATTGTTCCAAAAGGTCATTTAACTTAATAAATCTAAGGATGCTCAACCTCAAGTATCCCAAAACCTTTAACGATTGAAAAAAGGGATGCATTCTTATTCATTATATTTGAATCCTAAAAAATCATATAGTTTAGAAATAATTGATGAATTAAAGACTTTGAAAGTTATAGAGGTGCGGGGATAATCCAAAATTGAGCTCACAAGTTGCGCTGAACTTAGCATAAGTCAACTCAAGTCAATACAGTCAATTAAAAATTTTATAAAAGAAGTTTAAGTTGAAAAAAAGAAGGTTTTGATGAACTTTAAAATATTGAAATATATAAGTATTTTAGTCAAAAGTTTTTACTAGATTGAGTCATTTAGAAAAGACAAATTTATAAGAACATATCTTTTCTAAAGCTGAACTACTTTAATAACTATTACATTTTTATTTTCTTGCAATTCATTAAAATAAACCTAACTATGAATCAAGAGATACAAGTGGAAACATTTTGATGACTAGATATTATTAGTGTATGTTAGTCAAGGTAATATACTTTACATACTATTCCTTCATTCAAAAGATTTTTCTAGGGCTTTTGAGAAAACCATTGAAAAGAAGTATAAAATGTATTAAATTCAAATTCAAACCAAACTTACAAGGTTTTTTCTACAAAATTTATTTTTGAAACTATGCTAAATATAATAAAGTTGGTAGAAAGGTTTTAATGTTGAGAAAGTATTGAGTAACTACAATTTTTAGTACTTGAGATTTGAGTTCAAAATCATTCTATAAAGATATTTCATGCCAAAATAAGTTTTAGAATCAATGTTGTAATTCAAGGTTTCAAGGTTTTCCTTTTGATTTACCATAATAAAGAGTTATAATTTTTTTTATATATGAATTATATGCTTTAGAAAGTTATACTTCTCTTCACATATAAAAATTGGAGCCACAATCTTTATCTCTATTTTGTTATAGACTTAAAAATTTCAATAAAAAGTCCTATATTTTGTGTAACTATAAAATTTCCCTTTGATTTCATGCTAAAATATTTATCTCACTTTTATATATTCCTCCATATTATTGTCAAGAGTTATGATAACACAATCTTTCACAGAAAAGAAATCCCCTCCAATTAATGTTGCCTTCTATGTTAGTATATAGTCTTTAAGAATAACTAAATTGGGATGCAAATATAGAAAAAAGAGTTCATATGAACAAAATAGTATTCATTTTTATTTAATGTCCAAACAAATAAATTTTTGAGGAACTAGACAATCAACATCTCTTTAATTATATCCTTGAAGCATTTGCTCTTGAATGTGAAGTTCCCATAAAGTTATTTATTCAAACTTAAGAACGCATAACCCCAAATATCCTAAAATCTTTAATTAGAAATGGGGTGCATTTTTATTCATAAACTTTTTCTCTTTATATTTAAACTTTTATAAATCATCTTTTAAATCATTCTCTTCAGTTGTTTATAATCTACCACACTTCCTTACAAGTTCACACCTTTGTGAATAAAAGCTAAGAATGTCATTCTCTTGATACTTTAGACCTTGGATTGAGCATAACTAGATCAAATTAAACCATTAGATATCAATCTCAATAGTGTGATTCTTTTAACTAACTTCAGACTTGGAAACCCCTTTAATACTAAATGTAAGAATTTAAATTTTTTTTAAGGTCACTTTAAATATCCCAAAACCTTAATCAATTAGAAAAAGGAGTGTAGGCCATTTAAACTTATATAGATCATTTTTCGAGACATTATCTTTAGCATCATAATGAACTTCTTTAATAGCTTGCAATCATAACTCCTTCCTTCCTCAAGCTTTAACATTATATTAATAAAAAAGTGTAATAAACATGGCTTTTACTTTTTACCCTATGGTGATTTACTATAGGATAACTATGGAGTGAAATCTAAACCACATATGAGCCAAAGATAGCGAAGCAAAACCTAAGTTTTAGAGCTTTGGGCCATTAAATGAAGGAACGAAGTTAAACTCTTAAATTACAGCCAAGGAGTGAAAGAACTATTGCATAAAATGACTCTTGAGTGTACAATTTAAAAAGCATTAGAATAGAAGTACGCAGTGACATTGAAATAGTCTTAGCATCCCAATAAAAATTAAATAGAGTTTAATATTATTATAATATACCAGTGGCTTAACAAGGGGATATAAATACTCCACCAATTAACATAGTATGGAGCATAGGCTTAAATCCAAGCCAAAAGTAGAATAAAGATAGACACACAAACTAGGAGTTACATTATCTCTCAAGTTAGTTAGCCATGGCTAACCTATTTACTATCACTACTATATATTTGAAACCACTTATAGCCCCCCCTCCCCCTCACATAGAAGAATGCACACTTTGGACTTTCACCCCAATCCCAATAGTTAGTCTCTAGATAATCATGAAAACTTACTAAATATAAAAACTTACTAAAAGAGATTAGCTGTGCTCTTGTTACTATTAAGCATATAAATAGTAATCCTCCTAATTGTGTTATTGAACAAAATTCAGGTGGTAATACAAATAATTTAGTAGATGAAACTTTAAAATCGGGATTTTACTATTTAAGAAGAATATATATTGATTCAATGTTAGAAGCATATTGTGATTTATATGAAATTAGTTCTAGAAAATATGAACTTTATTATTAAGTTTATCAATGGTAGTTTAAAGGATCTTATAATATAAATTATTTTCACTTCTTAACTCATCATTCAAAAGACAATTGTAATATATATCCAATGGCTTTATTTTCTGGATCAAAAAGATCATTTATATTCTCAAAATGGTAAGAATATGATTTTCTTTCATTTAAATTGCAAAGTTGGGAAAAACATAAATTATGGATATCTGATAATAAAGAATATTTTTGTTTTTGCAAATTTATCATTAAAAGAAATGGTATTGCTTGCATATATACTGAGACTGATATAAAGTTATGGTCAATTACAAAGTATTGTGACAAATATCCAAATTGTTTAATTATTAAATGCAAAATGATTGCAATTTTGTTATTTATTTTGCAAAAGCACCTAATAATCCTTTATAACTGTCTGAAATAGTTTAGGTGAATTTAACATGCAGGAGACAAGTTCTTCTAGTTTGTGCTTGTTAATAGCTTTTCTCTCACACTCTCTAAGTGGTCACTTGCTAATGTTAAGTGTTGATAACTAGGTGAACTAATAGAAACTCTAGAACATTCATAATCTCCCTCTGTGCAACTTCCATTCCACCAAGAAATAAGCAAAAACATGTTCGAATAATAATAATAATTAAAGTTTATTAAGGAGATTCCAATTTAGACTTGCCAGTCTATGGGAAGGATATTAGCCGATTCCAGCAGCTCGTTCGTTTTAGAGAAATGCCTACACAGAAAAAGCTTTAAAACCTCATACCACTTTTGTTTCTTAACCTGCAGCCGAAGAACCCTTTGTGGGCGGAGAGGCCAGATGGATGAGCAGCCTTTAAGACGTGATGCTCGTTTGGGTTGATTAAACTGCAAACAAAGAAAGAAAGGACGTTCAGCAACTTCGAATGCAAAACACGCTGGCGAGAATTTTCCACTCACCGGATTTTCTCTTGTGCGCAGTTCCCCCACAGCAGAAATACAACTCCGGTCTTTCTTTTCGAAATGGCACGGATGGCTGCGTCAGTGAACGGCTCCCAGCCTTTCTTGGCATGAGAGTTTGCCTGCTGCTCGCGAACTAGTCCAAACGAAATAAGCGACACGGAAAAGAAAAGAATTCGAGCAAGAGATCTCCTTGCGTACCCGTGAGAACAGTGTTTAGCAGCAGAACTCCCTGGTATGCCCACTTTTCAAGGTTTCCGTGTAGCGGAACCCGGCAACCAACGTCGCTGTGGATTTCTTTGTACATGTTGAGCAGGCTGGAAGGAATTCTGATGCCTTCTGGAACCGAGAATGATAAACCCATGGCCTGGCCTGGACCATGGTAAGGATCCTGGAGAAAAAGAAATATTTTTGGACAATGTTGGAGAGGAAATCAAATGCATACCTGACCAAGAAGAACAACCTTCACTCGATCAAAAGGGCACGAGTTGAAGGCATTGAACACTTTGGCCGCTGGTGGATAAACGGGAACTTTTCCGGCCGCTTGTTGCTTCACAAAAGTCTGGAGATTCTCCATGTATGGCTTCTTGAACTCGTCCTGCAAGACCTCCACCCAGCTCGGTTCCACCAAAAGCTTCTCCAACTCGGGGAATTCTCCTTGCGCTGGAGAAAGAACGAAAAACCACGAAAGTTACATACGCGAAAAAAAGAACTAAGAAAACACTTACAAGCTTGGACGACCTCCTCGCACAGTCGCAGTTTTCTCCTGGCCAGAGCCATGGACTTGTTCATGTCCACTCGCATCTTTTGCTCTTTGTTTAGCGTTGAAACTTCCGTGCGCTCCTCCACTGACGTTTCCACTCGGATCTTCTCGTCTTTACTCGGACCTTGTTCTCCTTCGGCATTTTCTTCCACTGAAAGAGCTGTCTTGAACGAGTAGGAAGATTGGTGCTTCGGAGCTGGACTTTGATCGTCAAACTTTCGAGCGAGCTCCTCATCGCTGAGACGACGAAACGAGAATCCAGACCCATCCTCTCCATCCACGGTAGCGGCAGCAGTATGAAAAACCTGTGCTCGGTCCTCCGATCCCACCTTCACCCTCTTGGGAGGCTGGAAAAACTCGGTAACGCTGCGAGTCCGCCCCATTCCCAGCCTAAGGTAGAAAAGCGAGCGCCCTATCCCGATCGAGAGAGACTGCATCACAGGAACACAGCTCAAAATCGCGAGAATGCACTACTCCGATGCTAGAACTGGGAAGACATGAATGAGGCAGGCGCACAAGCAGGCAGACCTGGATGGATCGATTCGTGCTCCCGCGCGCCCTAGCTAGCTAGGGCCTCTCTTCCCGCCATTGAGAATACGAGCCCTAGAAATAACTTTATCGTCCAGGCAAGGGGAAAAGGAATGATTAAACCCTACGTGGTATATACTGCGAAGATTCGTTTCTATATTTTGAACAGCCCGCCATTGCGTTTGCCCTTAACACTTTGTGGGAAGGAATAGCGCATGGCGGCGATGGCGCTCTTCTCCAAGCTCGGCGCTTTGGCGGCATTAGGGATCGCGCTCTTCATCATCAGCTCTAAGATCGTGGCGCTCTTCCAGGTCGGCGACTTGGCGGCGATGCCGTGTGGCCTGCCCGTTCTCGGCGTTCTCTGTCCCGCAGCGATCTTGCTCTACACCAAGATTAAGATTTCCTGGCGGGAGAGCGTCGGAATCCCCTTGGAGACCCTGGCGATGGCATATTTCCTCTCTAGCATCACGGACAGGGCTTCTATGGCAGTTCTTGGTACGTATTCTCGAATTCTTCCTTGATGATGCCGAAATATTGCGTCTTTGATCGATCGATCACATTCTTTCCAGCGGCTTTCTGCAGCTCAATGGCATCCACGATCTTCCTCCTCCATTCTGTCGGTAATACTAGCTTTTCTTTCTTGCCGGAATGAGGACCTCTTACTTCCTATTACGTGTTTAGTTCCGAATTGGATGATCGACCCGCTCTTTAGTGTGATCCAGCATGTCTCGATCGAGAGAGGTAAATCTAATCTTTCCGATTATTCAACCTTCCATATTCTTTTCCACCTTAGAACTTCCTTGCCCGTTTATCATCACTGGGAAGACCATCCTGGTAGACATGGCCGAAGGAGCTCAACGCGATCTCATCGACATTCTCGGAGAGCAGCGGCCAGCGATGGTTCTCAAACGGGATGATCGATATCCCATTACGAGAGGCTCGACCCCCTCCCACGTCGATCTCTTCCTCTACGTTGCCTCCGATGAGTTGCTGCACAACTATGACGCACTTACACAACAGACTCGGGCGGCCTACTTAGCTGCAAAGGTTTCCAAGCCTGTGGACGCGTTTGTCGTCGTCGGGAAGGAAAAAGAGGTCAGTCATATAGATTTGTTGCTTGAACCCATCGCCTTCCATGCGGTTTTCCAGATGATGCGCGATCTTGGTCTTGGTCCTGCTTGCCTTCTCCTCTCTCGCAGCGTAAAGAGGCAGCTCGATAAACTCGGGTACGAGTACCGACTGTATTGCTTCAAAGACCGTTCGCCACTGGGCTTCATCGATGGTAAGTACGTGGAGAGTAACTACTTTACCTTCAAAAATTTTTTTGCCATCGTAAGCAGCTCCAGCTCCAGGGCCCTACATTCCGCCTCACCGGAACCCAAGGAGGAATCATCGACGCCGGTAAAATAGACTAAAGCTCCAATCGAGTTTTACGTCGCTATGTGAATAATTCCGTGGCACAGAAATAGTTTTTTTGCAATTTGTCTTTGCTCAAGTGAGCTGCAAAAGATCCCAATGGGCGAGTGTTCCTCTCGAATCTTGAGTATGGAAACAAAACTACTCAATAATTTCTACTATTAATCTACATTCAGAAAAGTGTAAGGAAAAACAGATTACATTATATCAACAAGAATAAATTTGAAGCAATATCAAAATTGAAAGTATGCTACTATTATTTTGAGAACATGAAACTTGATTTTATAATAAAATATATTTATCTGACTTAGCATGGGTTTATATTATAATAGATGCAATAAAAATTAAATGTCACTTATATTATAAGAAGATTAATGTCTTTGGTATTATGGCTCTATAGAGTAATTATTTGTTACTTAAATTTTAGTTTGCAATGTGAATTATAATTAATATGTTAAATTACAAAATTTCTATAGAATTTCAACTTCAATGTAGTTATGTATATTTGAAATTTATTCTAGAAAATATTTATTAAAAATAATAAAAATATAACGTTTTAAAAAATTTGATAATAAATATTAATTTTATTTATAAATTAAATAAACACATAATTATGTGTATGTGACAATGCTGACAAAAAGCCTGAAAATTTAAATACAAACAAAGTAAATAGTTTAATAAATTTTAAAGTAATATCATTCTGAGCAAACATCAAGAAAAAGAACGAGAAAATATATTTTGTTCTTCTAGATGGAACGACTGCAAATAAGATGCAATCCCCGATCAAGTTGTTATTAAATCACAAAAATTTAAAAACATTGATTTGATATATTATAATCAACACCAAATAGATATTTAAGTTTAGCTTTAACCATACAGGTACATAAATATAAAAATATGTATATACTAATATACTTCTAAATTAATTTTATTTAGTTATTTCTATATTTCTATATTTAGTTATGATATTTAAAAGAGAGAATGACCCTTTTTCTTGAAAATTTTTATTTTAAAATATGCATGATTATCTCTTTTTTATATCTTTTAGTTGGACATTAAAATACATCAATTAAAAAATATGTTGTGAAAATTAGTAACTGTAAGAAATTTTAATATCTGATACTTAAACAACCAAATTTCTAATAAATCTACAATATCTTTATTTTTTAACTAAATGTAATATAATTTTTTTTATTTTTTATTTGTTCAAGAAAATCTATAGGACTTAGGGTTTAAAATATATTTAGTTCATAAATATTTGTCCACTTACTATATTGCTATTCATAGCTTAAATCTTGTTATTTATTTTGCAAAATTTCAAAATAATTTTTTGATAAAATATTGTTTTATGGCCTAGTTGCCATAGTGTGATAAAAATATACAGATTCAATCACTAAAATTTTAATGACTTAAACCATAATTTTCCTTTAAGATTTAATAGTATTTTTGAGTAAAATACTTCCTTTGCTAAACTAGAGATTGTAAAATCTCTCACTTCATGCCAGGGGCATCCAAAAACAAACACGAACATTTGTCCTCCAAGCTTTTCAGTTCTGAAGAGCAATGAAGTTTTCAATAGCAGTTCTGGCTGATGCAAACTCAGAGCCCAGTAGCCTGGACTGGAACTCTTGAGCTGCCGGGGAGAGTTTTTCCACAACATACATCATCTTACCAACAAGATACAGATCAGATTGCTCCGTGTACTTATCGCCTACAAGCGTCTCTTCACCCCAAACCAGAAGCGAACACTCGGGCTCGTCACCAGCTTCCCACACAGTCTCCAAGTCGATCAAGACGTAGCCACCACCGCTCCTGGCAACATTCTCCCACCTCACATCCCGATGGACCAGCCCCGCTTCATGCAGCTTCTCCAGGCCGCGAAGAATCCATAGAACAGCACTGAAAAGTTCCGCTTCGGTACAGACAGGCGGCTCACACTCCACGGCCTTCATGGTCACTCTGTACCTGTCCCTCATGAGCATCGGCTCGCCAGGAACTATACCCTCTGCCTGGAGCCCGTAAGCTTTCCTCACAAACTCCATTGTCGTGAATCCTTCACTGACATGCAGCGTCCAGGGACAGATCTCCTTGATCGCCATACCATTGTCGAGCCAGAGCGTTCTCTCGATCTGGTCCGCAGCTCCATAGAACGCTGGCGGGAGCGTCCGGAACGGCCTTGGACGATCCACAAAGCTGGAGGAGACGACGTCCTTGAGCGTGAGCGCAACCCGGAGGAGATTGATGGAGAAGCGCAAGCAAGTAAACTTGTCCCGCATCGACGTCAGTTTCAAAGGCCCCACAAGAACTTGCGATGGCGTCTTTGATCCCCGTATCATCGCCCACGCTGCCATCTCCTGGCCTGCCAGAGCCACCCCGATAATCCACGGCACTGGGCCGTAGAACCGCGGCTCCAAGTTGACGAGCTTCTCCTCTAACTTCTCTTGCGCATCCTGCAAGAACTGCCGCCTCTCCCCGAACTTGGCACACAGGCGGTTTCCAATCCACAGCATCAGATCGGCGCGAGTGCTACCATCCAAAGAGTCCATCACGATGCTGCGATTGAACTCGACAGTCGTTATCCCAGCAAGCTTGAGCAGCTTCATCCACAGGTTGCAGAAGGCTTGGTCCCAGGCAGACTCGAGGAGCTTCCCGGACTCGTCCATCTCGGCGCTGGATCCCATGACCGCTGTCGTGAGAGACACGATGCTCTCCCCCGGGCTGTTTGGAGCGAAGCCAGCAGCAGCGATCTCATCATCATCGGCGAGCTGTGCGAAAGTTGCAGAGCCAAGGGGCAGCGCCAATGGTAGCATGTGTGAGAGAGCTCTCCGCAAGCCGTCCAGCTCCAACACGGCCTAAATGAAGATTTCATATAAAAAGAAGAATAAAGCATTGACAGTAAGAAATGATAGTAAAACACATTAGGTTGGCATTAAACTAATTTAATATTTAATTTCCAGTGTGAAAAACTTGATCAAATTTGGACATTATATTAATATAAAAACTACATTAGAGGCATTAGCGTAATTTAATGTCACAAACAAATAAGGAATATACTTGGATATTTTAATAATATTTATTAAATTATAATTTTATGAATTTTATATTTTATATTTACTACAATTGTCAAGCGTGACAATAAATTATATGGTACCAACTAGTTGTGAGGATCTTACAACTTATGCTCAAGATATAGGGCAGTCCCCAACTTATGCTCAAGATAAACTCTAAGAGTCCACAAACTTCTAATATTTGCCCTCACTCTTTTTGTACAAGGCTCAGGGATCTTTTTGAGAGTGGAATATTCTTCCTCTCTCTCTCACGCTAGAATCTATAGAATCTAGGCAGCAGCCTCAAATAATGTCCATCCTTTCTCCCACAAATAAGGTCTAGCATCTGGATCACTCATGAATTGACCTCTACTATTTTAAAATTTCTTAGGGTAGAATTTGGATATAAATGCAATTCCCCAATCCTGTGATTCCTTTGCCAAACCACTTTAAGTGCAAGTTAAAATTGTATGAATATAGCAACGCTCCATTCCCTGGTAAACCAGATTTGTCATTCTAGCATCAAAATCTTAAGCCTCCAGAAGCTCCTATCATAAATTGAGTTTATAACTTCAATTTTTTCCGTAGACTGTGATTTCCAGTTACTTTAATTTGAGATATTTACCATCAATCCTAGCCCCCTCATAAGCAAGAAATCTATTCCAAAGTTGGTAGCTACTAGCTTGAAGATGACCTTGTTGCTAAAGTTCTTGAGTAATGCTCATGTTTATTGATGAATTTCTCAACCTTATGAGCTTTTTCAACTATGCTAGCTATGAAATCTATCTTCCCAAAAAAGTCTTCTAGCAAAAGATCCATATAAGAAACTATGCATTTATTCCAAATTATGGTAGGAAACTCTTCTTCTATCCTGGTCCCAATAGATATATTAACATTTGGAGTATCTGAAAAAACCTGGACAATCTTCTCTACCCCCACCTCCATAAGTTCATGTCCACATCAAACATAGCTCTTCTCATTAATTGGCTCTAAAAATGTCTCTAGCTACTTCTTTCTCCAAAGCTTTCAGAGCCAAATGCTTTATATACTTTACTATTGTTATAACTTTATATCCTTTAAAACTTACATTATTTTCAAAACCGAGACCAAGTTGAGACGATCAAACAAAGGATTCCCTAAGCACAAGCACAAAGAAGTAGACGAACAAAAAGAAAGAGAAGAGAAGAGCGAGAGAGAAGGACATAAGACATAAGATGCTTAGCATGCATACAACTGACACTGACTCCCACTCAAAGCAACTACATCTTGTTGCTCTAGGGCTTGCTGCCTCTGCCACTCTTGGCTGCTTTGCCATCGCTCCTTTGGCTGTTGCTGCTCCTCTCTTGGAGCTCTTTTGCCACTGCTGGGCTTCTCAGCCAACTCTGCCGCTGCTATCTGCCGCCGCTCACTTGGCTGCTGCTGCTCCTCTCTTGGAGCTCTTTTGCCACTGCTGGGCTTCTCAGCCAACTCTGCTGCTGCCATCTGCCGCTCTTCACTTGGCTGCTGCTGCTCCTCTCTTCGAGCATCTTGGCCACTCCTGCCGCCGTTCTGCTTCTCGGCCTGCTGAGTCACTGCTCTGCTGCTCCTGGGCTTCTTGGCTGCTCTGCTGCTCCTCTCTTGGAGCATATCAGCATCTTCTGCCGCTCCAGGGCTTCTGAGTCGGTACTATCTGCCGCTGGTACGGCTCTGCCATTGCTCTGTTGCTGCGCTCTAGGCTACTCTGCTTCTGCCGTTGGCATCTGGAAGCTTCTTCTTCTTCTTCATCCTTCACAGGTCCTCAAGATCTGTGCTCTGATACCATGATAAAAAAGGCAACGACTGCTCATATTGTATATATGAAGCTATATACTGTGGCAACTGCCTAATGCCACATCATCCTAACTGCCTAGCTAAGCATCTACCTGAGCATCTAATCTCAACACATATCGAGATGTTGCCACCTCGCTCGAAAGCCCCCGAGTTGCTGGTAAGGACAAGCTCGCCTTTCTTGATGTTGGTCGTTGCAAAGAGCCCCCGGCCTCGTTGCTTGCTCTGGTCCTCGCATTTCTTCACTTCCACTTGGCAAACGTTGTCAGCAACCTCTGGGAAAAGTGGGGCTTTCTCTCCTTCGCTCCAGGCCCGAAAAAAGCCGTGGATATCTGCCGTGATGCTGCTGATGTCCTGGCTCTGGATTGCGAGCTTCTGGCATCTCTCGTGCAGCTGATCGATTGCCTCAACCACTCCAAAAACGTCGTTTAAGAGCCGGCACGACCACTCGTAGCACTAGAGATTGAGCAGCGCTAAAGCTTTCCTGTAGAGGCTCTTGAGGTGGCGGGGATCCACGGCAAGAGCGGCGCTTGCGGCATCCACGCACTGCTCATATCGTCCCAGCTTAAGGAAGCTCTCAGCCTGGTCGGAGAGAGCAAGAACACGATCACGCTCCTCCTCCTGCGGCCCTTGCTCGCATTTCACAGCGCTCAAGGCATAGGGCCAAGTGTGTGCCTGCTTTTTCGACACTAAGAGTTTATGTATTTGCCATCTCTTTGGTATTTATTTGCCACCACTATCCACCGTGGGAGTTTGCAATTAAAATTTTCGTCTAGCCACTAAGGGTGAGCACTATTATAAATCATCATGTGTGAGTTTGAATCCTCATGCATGAATATAACATCTGGACTTTGCCTCCATTAGTTATAAACATAATTGAATTCCCTAGTGGATATGTACTTAAAGCACAAAGGCATGATGTCTATGGATCTATTTTTAAGCTATTTTAATGGCCTTGTGGTGCCCAACTTGAAGCATGGATGCAAAATGCAAGGGTTTGTGAGCTTTGATGCTCTACACTCCATATGCCACATGCCATGCTCCGCACTCCATGCTCCATGTTCTATATCATCTTCAAGCTCCAACCCCTCAAGGAGTAGTGGACTTCATCTTGGTCTTCTTCACTCTTGGTTTCAATTTCAACTTCCAATCCAACAATTAGTCAAGATCAAGAGAAGATATTGAACAAAGAGAAGGCAAGAGCTTTCAACAAGTATACCCCTGCATTTTATCCACATTCTCTTTCTCCCCCTATTACTTCTTGGTCCTTTTTGCTCTATTGTTTTGCTCTTATGCTCCTTGATGTGAGAGATGTTTTGAGGCAATGAGAGTTAACCATCTCTTCTTAAGTTGATTATGGGTTAATTATCCTTTTGACTGATAGATTATTTTTTGTACTAAGATTAAGTAAATAGTTAAAAATCATGCTAAATGTGTTTTCTCTTTATCTCATACTCCCTTAAATCTCTTTTTTTCTTTATATTTGTACTTCTATCACTTTTATCTCTCTAATAATATCTATTGTGTTTCCTTCTTGCTCTACTAAAATGCTGTGAGCTACCTCAAGAGTACCCACACATATCCCTAAAACACATAGCAATCCCCTCTAGACACCTGGTATTGCACATCCCATGGAAGATCCTTGCCATTAGTATTTCCTCTTTACACAAAAGTACATATAGTAAAGGAGATATCATTTATCATGTGACTTCACTAGGGTTTCAGACTCCGTTGGCTTCTGCACTAACCTTTCCAGTCAACTTATCCTTGCTAATGCAGCTTTGGATTAATGTCCAATTGGCTCCAATGTGGCCTCACACACCACTCCTGCTGTGATTTAGGAGCTCCTCCTCTGCAGTGTTTCATTTCTGCCTTTTGATCGTCCAGGGAGTCTACTGTGTTGCTGGACCTAGCCAAGAAGCAATTCAGGCTCGATTGCAATGAGGCCCTCCACAACCTGGTGTTTCGTGAGCATGAATAGATTCCTGGGCTTCTCACGCATACTTCCATCGCTCCTGTAGCTAATAGAGCTTCTGAAGTTTTCCTTACTTTTCTTCTGTGTTTCCTTGTGATTTTTTATACGAACCCACAGAAGCTCCATAATGGAGATTAACGTATGTCACATATGATGGCATTTTCAATTTCAGTTCAGAGGTGGAGCACTGCAATGTCCTGGAACAAACTTTTTGATGATCTTATTGAGGGCCACAATTCCATGTGGAGGCATCACTTCCAAGATTCATATCATTAGGCCACTATTGGAATACTCCACTAAAAGGAGCTGTGCTCTTGCATGCAAACAAAGCCATAGCCATCACTACTAGCAATGTCTTCTTATTATTGTAACACTTAGATGGAGCTTTTTAAATAAACTGTATGGAAGGAAGGACGAAAATAATAAAATCATATAAACAAGAAATAATAAAAAATCAAACTATTGGAATTGACGCCAGGCTGCTACGTTTTCTCAGCTTGACTTGGACTGTGTAGTTCTTGTTCCAGATTATCACGAACTTCTCCAGTTCCTGCGCTTGATTCCATTTGATCTTCGTGGTTTGCGTGAGACTAGCTCTTTCGCCACTGCTATTAACGCTTTGATGAAGTGAAACTCTTTTCTACGTTCTTAGAATCTACTAACCCGGGGTTTAGGGTTTATCGGGCGATGAAGAAGAAGAAGAAGAAGAAGAAGAAGAAGAAGAAGAAGAAGAAAGAGAAGATGAATGTGCGCCTGGGGCAGCTGGAAGGAATGAGATTGCGTGAGATCTGCGCTCTTCTCGGATTTCTCATCGAGAATATCGGCCGCGATCGGCAGGGTACGCTCTTGTTCTCGTCCATTTCTTTGACGAGATTCTTGGAATTTGCACAGATTACGGCATGGCAGGCAAGAGCGTGTCCCGATTGCGGTGGAAATCACGGCCAATCTTCTCAGCATTCACCTAAGAGATCCTTCGATGAGGTTTGTTTCGTGAGAAAAAACGAGTCAGGGTTACAGCTTTTTCCAGGGACAACATTCCAGAGAATTTAGTTCTCTCCGAACAGCTGCTGCGATTGATGTACGCAATGTCGATAATGAGGTAGAGTATGAATTTTTTGGAGAGGTTTCTCTTTGACGAGTGTTCCTCCAGGCTGATCAATGGCGTAGTAGACGATAAGAAGACTTCCCGCAGCTCCGTAGCCATAGACGAAAGCGTCGCTGGAGTAAGCCATGAGACTGCCGTCGTCCTGACGAACCTAGTAACAAAAGAAGCTGCCTGAATACAAGCTTTCAAGAACAAGGCATGAAACAAACCTGAGAACAGGTGGCCGCAACACCAACGGAAGGCTCAAGACGAAGGAGAAACACTCGAGCATGGCAAGAACCTGCATGGTGCACTTCAGTCAGCACTAGAATAGCATACCATACGGTAACGCGAACCTGTGTAAAGAACTCCGGGTTGTCGTCGTCAATCAGAACGACAGCAAGTAAGCAGGCATCCGTGATCTCACCACGAGCACGGAGCTTGCAAATGTCCTCAGGACTCGCAACAAGGACATCCAAGCGCCTGAACATCCACTCGTGGTCTGGAAGACTCCCCACGAGCTTCACGGGGTGATAGTAGCAGCGTAGGACCTCCTGCGTGTACCGCACGTTTGAGTCCTTTGTGATCACGACCACTGCGTCTTCTGCTGCCGACCTTGGCCTCACCAAAGGCAGCAGCAGCTCGAGAAGACGAACAGATTTCACAGGAAGAGGAGCACCCTTGAATTCTGCAAGACAAGCATAAGAAAAGAGAGACAAGAAAAAGAAGCAAAACCAGACCTTTGCAGCGCTCGATGCCTTCGTACAAACCCCGGGCATCCCCCTCCAACAAATCCCGAGGGACCGTAGACCGGTTCATGAGAATGCCGTGGCAGAGATCTTCAATGCAAAAAGGAGCAAGCGGGGCTGGAACCAATGGAGCTATACCTTGCTTGGAGGAGCGAATGGATCGAAGAAGAAAAGGTACCGAGGGCTTAAGCACATCACCTTGGCGATCAAATATCCATTATGGCACCGACTCGTTCGAAAGAATAAAGAACCCTAAGCACTGGGGATTTCTATTTATTTCTTGCACGAACAAATAGTTCGCTTGCATTCTCAACACTGATTTGGCCCAATGCCACCTCTAGTAAAAGGGGAGTCAAGGCCCCAAGGATAGAATCATTGGGATCACCGTGAAAGGGTGGGACTTGGATGCCATTTTTGGGATTGTAGGGGTACAAGCTCGCGTTGTCATCGATCCACACGATTTTGTCCCTGTTTAGTTTTCGCAAATCCTTCACCCTTTGGCCGCTCAACCAATCCGTGTCGCTCCCGGTGAACACGGCAGAAAATATTTCCCCGGTGGGATCTAAGCTACTCACGATCTTCTTCACGTATGACGCACCCGAGGCACTAAAGACTACAATCTCGTAAACCTGGGACATATCCTTGAGGAACCTGTCCAAACCTGGTCGTTTCGTCACGCACTGGAGCAAAGTTTCTTCATCGTGATCAACCACACTGACGAGCGTCTGATCTAGGTCCAATACCAGCGTCGATCTCGCCATGCCAAGAGGGTCAAAACCCTTTTCACACTTCACCGACAAGGAATGCTGACTGTATATATTCATGTGTTTTGATGAGCCTTTTCACTAAACCATTCATTTATGGATGATAATCATTCATGAAAGTGTGAAATTTTAAGATATTATTGTTTGAGAGATTTTTTTTTTTAATAAAGAAGTATTCTACACCAGTCCCAGACACACTAGCAACAACACTACTTCCCTGCTAACAAGTTTCAGAAGTAATAAAGGTATACTCAAAATTAATAATCAACTGTAGAAAAGACCCCAAAACAAACACTACCAACTCAAAAAAGGAAGAAACTACAGCATAGAAGGGAATATTATGAGTTTAATATTAAACATAGTATATACATTTGTTTCTTCGGTTTCTTGTGGGCGGAGAGGCCAGATGGATTTAAGACGTGATACTCGTTTGGGTTGATTAAACTGCAAACAAAGAAAGAAAGGATGTTCAGCAACATCGAATGCAAAACATGCTGGCGAGAGTTTTCCACTCACCGGATTTTCTCTTGTGCGCAGTTCCCCCACAGCAGAAATACAACCCCGGTCTTTCTTTTCGAAATGGCACGGATGGCTGCGTCAGTGAACGGCTCCCAGCCTTTCTTGGCATGAGAGTTTGCCTGCTGCTCGCGAACTAGTCCAAACGAAATAAGCGAAACGGAAAAGAAAAGAACTCGAGCAAGAGATCTCCTTGCGTACCCGTGAGAACAGTGTTTAGCAGCAAAACTCCCTGGTATGCCCACTTTTCAAGGTTTCCGTGTAGCGGAACCCGGCAACCAACGTCGCTGTGGATTTCTTTGTACATGTTGAGCAGGCTGGAAGGAATTCTGATGCCTTCTGGAACCGAGAATGATAAACCCATGGCCTGGCCTGGACCATGGTAAGGATCCTGGAGAAAAACAAATATTTTTGGACAATGTTGGAGAGGAAATCAAATGCATACCTGACCAAGAAGAACAACCTTCACTCGATCGAAAGGGCACGAGTTGAAGGCATTGAACACTTTGGCCGCTGGTGGATAAACGGGAACTTTTCCGGCCGCTTGTTGCTTCACAAAAGTCTGGAGATTCTCCATGTATGGCTTCTTGAACTCGTCCTGCAAGACCTCCACCCAGCTCGGTTCCACCAAAAGCTTCTCCAAGTCGGGGAATTCTCCTTGCGCTGGAGAAAGAACGAAAAACCACGAAAGTTACATACGCGAGAAAAAGAACTAAGAAAACACTTACAAGCTTGGACGACCTCCTCGCACAGTCGCAGCTTTCTCCTGGCCAGAGCCATGGACTTGTTCATGTCCACTCGCATCTTTTGCTCTTTGCTTAGCGTTGAAACTTCCGTGCGCTCCTCCACTGACGTTTCCACTCGGACCTTCTCGTCTTTACTCGGACCTTGTTCTCCTTCGGCATTTTCTTCCACTGAAAGAGCTGTCTTGAACGAGTAGGAAGATTGGTGCTTCGGAGCTGGACTCTGATCGTCAAACTTTCGAGCGAGCTCCTCATCGCTGAGACGACGAAACGAGAATCCAGACCCATCCTCTCCATCCACGGTAGCGGCAGCAGTATGAAAAACCTGTGCTCGGTCCTCCGATCCCACCTTCACCCTCTTGGGAGGCTGGAAAAACTCGGTAACGCTGCGAGTCCGCCCCATTCCCAGCCTAAGGTAGAAAAGCGAGCGCCCTATCCCGATCGAGAGAGACTGCATCACAGGAACACAGCTCAAAATCGCGAGAATGCACTACTCCGATGCTAGAACTGGGAAGAACATGAATGAGGCAGGCGCACAAGCAGGGGATTCCTAGCAGACCTGGATGGATCGGTTCGTGCTCCCGCGCGCCCTAGCTAGCTAGGGCCTCTCTTCCCGCCATTGAGAATACGAGCCCTAGGAAATAACTTTATCGTCCAGGCAAGGGGAAAAGGAATGATTAAACCCTACATGGTATATACTGCGAAGATTCGTTTCTATATTTTGAACAGCCCGCCATTGCGTTTGCCCTTAACACTTTGTGGGAAGGAATAGCGCATGGCGGCGATGGCGCTCTTCTCCAAGTTCGGCGCTTTGGCGGCATTAGGGATCGCGCTCTTCATCATCAGCTCTACGATCGTGGCGCTCTTCCAGGTCGGCGACTTGGCGGCGATGCCGTGTGGCCTGCCCGTTCTCGGCATTCTCTGTCCCACAGCGATCTTGCTCTACACCAAGATTAAGATTTCCTGGCGGGAGAGCGTCGGAATCCCCTTGGAGACCCTGGCGATGGCATATTTCCTCACGGACAGGGCTTCTATGGCAGTTCTTGGTACGTATTCTCGAATTCTTCCTTGATGATGGCGAAATATTGCGTCTTTGATCGATCGATCACATTCTTTCCAGCGGCTATCTGCAGCTCAATGGCATCCACGATCTTCCTCCTCAATTCTGTCGGTAATACTAGCTTTTCTTTCTTGCCGGAATGAGGACCTCTTACTTCCTATTACGTGTTTAGTTCCGAATTGGATGATCGACCCGCTCTTTAGTGTGATCCAGCATGTCTCGATCGAGAGAGGTAAATCTAATCTTTCCGATTATTCAACCTTCCATATTCTTTTCCACCTTAGAACTTCCTTGCCCGTTTATCATCACTGGGAAGACCATCCTGGTAGACATGGCCGAAGGAGCTCAACGCGATCTCATCGACATTCTCGGAGAGCAGCGGCCAGCGATGGTTCTCAAACGGGATGATCGATATCCCATTCCGAGAGGCTCGACCCCCTCCCACGTCGATCTCTTCCTCTACGTTGCCTCCGATGAGTTGCTGCACAACTATGACGCACTTACACAACAGACTCGGGCGGCCTACTTAGCTGCAAAGGTTTCCAAGCCTGTGGACGCGTTTGTCGTCGTCGGGAAGAAAAAAGAGGTTGGTCAAATACATTTGTTGCTTGAACTCATCGCCTTCCATGCGGTTTTCCAGATGATGCGCGATCTTGGTCTTGGTCCTGCTTGCCTTCTCCTCTCTCGCGGAGTAAAGAGGCAGCTCGATAAACTCGGGTACGAGTACCGACTGTATTGCTTCAAAGACCGTTCGCCACTGGGCTTCATCGATGGTAAGTACGTGGAGAGTAACTACTTTACCTTCAAAAAATGTTTTGCCAGCTCCAGCTCCAGGGCCCTACATTCCGCCTCACCGGAACCCAAGGAGGAATCATCGACGCCGGTAAAATAGACTAAAGCTCCAATCGAGTTTTACGTCGCTATGTGAATAATTCCGTGGCACAGAAATATTTTTTCGCAATTTGTCTTTGCTCAAGTGAGCTGCAAAAGATCACAATGGGCGAGTGTTCCTCTTGAGTATGGAAACAAAACTACTCAATAAACTAAAAAAGTTTATTTCTACTATTAATCTACATTCAGAAAAGTTTCAGGAAAAACAGATTACATTATATCAACAAGAATAAATTTGAAGCAATATCAAAATTGAAAGTATGCTTCTATTATTTTGAGAACATAAAACTTGATTTTATAAAAAAATATATTTATCTGACTTAGCATGGGTTTATATTATAATAGATGCAATAAAAATTAAATGTCACTTATATTATAGGAAGATTAATGTCTTTGGTATTATGGCTCTATAGAGTGATTATTTGTATTAGTACTTAAATATTAGTTTTCAATGTGAATTATATTTAACATGTTAAATTACAAAATTTCTATAAAATTTCAAATTCAATGTAGTTATGTATATTTGAAGTTTATTCTAGAAAATATTTATAAAAAATAATAAAAATATAAGTTTTATTAAAACTTGATAATAAAATATTAATTATATTTGTAAACTAAATAAACACATAATTATGTGTATATGACAATGATGAAAAAAAGCTTGGAACTTAAAATATAAATAAAATGAATAATTTAACAAATTTTAAAGTAATATCATTTCAAACAAATATTAGGAAGGAGAATGAGAAAATATATTTTGTCTCCTCAGATGAAGCAACTGCAGAAAAAATGAAATCTTCGATCAAATTGCCATTGAATCACAAAAAATTAGAAATATTGATTGATACATTTAAAGTTATTTTATAACTTATAAATGATTACAAATAATATCACTAAAACTAGTATCATATCATTACTATAAATTTTGCTAAACTTTATATATTTTAACTAAATATTATTATTGATTCTAATTTTTGAATAATCAAATATCAACAAAAATATTATATATAAGAAGTTATGCTATATTATTTATATATTCTAGGATCAATTTTTCTTTTAATATACATAAAATAATAGACTTCTATAATCAGGATAAACAATAAATAAAAAATGGGTCATCATGAGTTCTTAATTTAAATTAATAAATTATTTTTTAAATATTTTTTTAGTAAATATTATAATTTTTGCTAATTTTAAAACCTCAATTCCCTCAAGTAAGTATTAATATTTAACTTATTTTTTATTAAGGTTCAAAATTAAAGATTCAATTCAAGATTTTCAATAATAATTATATTTAATAACCTATCATGAAACAAACCTGAGAACAGGTGGCCGCAACACCAACGGAAGGCTCAAGACGAAGGAGAAACACTCGAGCACGGCAAGAACCTGCATGGTGCACTTCAGTCAGCACTAGAATAGCACACCATACGGTAACGTGAACCTGTGTAAAGAACTCCGGGTTGTCGTCGTCAATCAGAACGACAGCAAGTAAGCAGGCATCCGTGATCTCACCGCGAGCACGGAGCTTGCAAATGTCCTCAGGACTCGCAACAAGGACATCCAAGCGCCTGAACATCCACTCGTGGTCTGGAAGACTCCCCACGAGCTTCACGGGGTGATAGTAGCAGCGTAGGACCTCCTGCGTGTACCGCACGTTTGAGTCCTTTGTGATCACGACCACTGCGTCTTCTGCTGCCGACCTTGGCCTCACCAAAGGCAGCAGCAGCTCGAGAAGACGAACAGATTTCACAGGAAGAGGAGCACCCTTGAATTCTGCAAGACAAGCATAAGAAAAGAGAGACAAGAAAAAGAGGCAAAACCAGACCTTTGCAGCGCTCGATGCCTTCGTACAAACCCCGGGCATCCACCTCCAACAAATCCCGAGGGACCGTAGACCGGTTCATGAGAATGCCGTGGAGTTCAAACAAGAGATCTTCAATGCAAAATGGAGCAAGCGGGGCTGGAACCAATGGAGCTATACCTTGCTTGGAGGAGCGAATGGATCGAAGAAGAAAAGGTACCGAGGGCTTAAGCCAATCACCTTGGCGATCACGGCACACGGCGGAAGTCTCCATTGTGGCACCGACTCGTTCGAAAGAATAAAGAACCCCAAGCACTGGGGATTTCTATTTATTTCTTGCACGAACAAATAGTTCGCTTGCATTCTCAACACTGATTTGGCCCAATGCCACCTCTAGTAAAAGGGGAGTCAAGGCCCCAAGGATAGAATCATTGGGATCACCGTGAAAGGGTGGGACTTGGATGCCATTTTTGGGATTGTAGGGGTACAAGCTCGCGTTGTCATCGATCCACACGATTTTGTCCCTGTTTAGTTTTCGCAAATCCTTCACCCTTTGGCCGCTCAACCAATCCGTGTCGCTCCCGGTGAACACGGCAGAAAATATTTCCCCGGTGGGATCTAAGCTACTCACAATCTTCTTCACGTATGACGCACCCGAAGCACTGAAGATTACAATCTCGTAAACCTGGGACATATCCTTGAGGAACCTGTCCAAACCTGGTCGTTTTGTCACGCACCGGAGCAAAGTTTCTTCATCGTGATCAGCCACACTGACGAGCGTCTGATCTAGGTCCAATACCAGCATCCATCTCGCCATGCCCTAGGATTGGGTCAAAACCCTTTTCACACTTCACCGACAAGGAATGCTGACTATATATATTCATGTTTGATCATCCTTTTAAAAGTTTTGATGAGCCTTTTCACTAAACCAGAAGGGACTATTATGAGTTTAATATTAAACATAGCTATATACATTTGTTTCTTCTGTTTCTTGTAGACTTGTTCATGTCCACTCGCATCTTTTGCTCTTTGCTTAGCGTTGAAACTTCCGTGTGCTCCTCCACTGAAGTTTCCACTCGGATCTTCTCGTCTTTGCTCGGACCTTGTTCTCTTTCGGCATTTTCTTCCACTGAAAGAGCTGTCTTGAACGAGTAGGAAGATAGGTGCTTCGGAGCTGGACTCTGATCGAGCGAGCTCCTCATCGCTGAGATGACGAAACAAGAATCCAGACCCATCCTCTCCATCCACAGTAGCGGCAGCAGTATGAAAAACCTGTGCTCGGTCCTCCGATCCCACCTTCACCCTCTTGGGAGGCTGGAAAAACTCGGTAACGCTGCAAGTCTGCCCCATTCCTAGCCTAAGGTAGAAAAGCAAGTGCCCTATCCCGATCGAGAGAGACTGCATCACAGGAACACAGCTCAGAATCGCGAGAAAATATTTATTAAAAATAATAAAAATATAAAGATTTTTTTAAAAAAATTGATAATAAAATATTAATTATATTTATAAAATAAATAAATACATAATTATGTGTATGTGACAATGATGAGAAAAAACTTGAAACTTTAAATGCAAAAAAAGTGAATAGCTTAACAAACTTTAAAATAACATTATTCCAAGCAAACATCACGAAAAAAAACGAGAAAATACATCTTGTCTCCTCAAATGAAGCGATTGCAAACAAAATGCAATTCTCAATCAAACTGTTATTGAATCACAAAAAAGTATAAACATTGATTGATACATTTAAAGTTACTTTATAATTTATAAAGGACTACAAATAATATCACTAAAACTAGTATCATATTATTATTATAAATTTTGCTAAAATTTATATATTTTAACTAAATATATTTATTGATTCTAATTTTTTAGTAATCAAATATCAACGAAAAAAGATTAGATATAAGAAGTTAAACTATATTATTTATATATTCCAGGATAATTTTTTCTTTTAATTTATTTTATAATCAAGATAAATAATAAAGAAAATATCGGTTATTATGAGTTCTTAATTTAATTTAATAAATTAGTTCTTTCATATTTTCTAGGCTTGTTGAACTAAACACTTGCTATTTCATTTTTTAGCAAATGGAAAACAAACACCGATAAAAACATAGTAAATATTATAATTTTTCTAATTTTAAGACCTCAATTTACTCAAGTAAGTATAATCTTTATTAATTTTTAATTTATTTTTTATTAGGGTTCAGAATTAAAGATTAAATTCAAGATTTTCAATAAAAATTATGTTTAGTAACCTATATAAAAATCTTCTTTCTTCATTTATAAAAATTCATAATACACATTAATGTCTATGATAGAAAGAAACAAAAATTAAATTAAATTTCACTAAAAAGGGACACAAGAAAAAGTAACACATTGTATAACATAGGAAATAAGTTTTATTATTGAAACTAAATTCAAATTTGAGTATGAGTTTGAAAGAAGTTTTATTTCTTTTATTTTGTTTAATTTATTAAAGAAAAGGTAAATTTTCCTTTGTTAAAGTTCATATATTTGAAACTAACTCTTACTTTTGTCCAATTATCATCACATCAATTAACATTAAATAGATATTGAAGTTTAGCTTTAGCCATAAAAATACATAAATATAAATATATAAATATATATATATATATATATACTAATAAACTTTTAAACTAATTTTATTTAGTTATTTCCATATTATACTTATATTTAAAAGATAGAAATGACTATTTTCTTAAATTTTTTATTTAAAAATATGCATGATTATCTCTTTTTTTAATATCTTTTAGTTGAACATTGAAATACATCAATTAAAAAATATGTTGTGAAAATTAGTTACTTTAAAAAATTCTAATATCTGATACTTAAACAACCAAATTTGTAATAAATCCACAATATATTTATTTGTAATATAATTTTTATAATTTTTTATTTAAATTTATGGTGCTTAGCTTTTAAAATATGTTTAGTTTATAGCTTAAAGTTTTTTATTTATTTGCAAAATTTCAAAATATTGTTTTGATAAAATATTGTTTTATATAGTGATAAAAATATACAGATTCAATCACTAATGACTTAAACCATAACTTTCCTTTAAGATTTAATAGTATTTTTGAGTAAAAAACTTCCTTTGCTAAACTAGATATTGTAAAATCTCTCACTTCATGCCGGTGTTTCCAGCAGGGGCATCCAAAAACAAACACGAACATTCGTCCTCCAAGCTCTTCAGTTCTGAAGAGCAATGAGGTTCTCAATAGCAGTTCTGGCTGATGCAAACTCATAGCCCAGCAGCCTGGACTGGAACTCTTGAGTTGCCGGGGAGAGTTTTTCCACAACATACATCATCTTACCAACAAGATACAGATCAGATTGCTCCGTGTACTTATCACCTACAAGCGTCTCTTCACCCCAAACCAGAAGCGAACACTCGGGCTCGTCACCAGCTTCCCACACAGTCTCCAAGTCGATCAAGACGTAGCCACCACCGCTCCTGGCAACATTCTCCCACCTCACATCCCGATGGACCAGCCCCGCTTCATGCAACTTCTCCAGGCCGCGAAGAATCCATAGAACAGCACTGAGAAGTTCCGCTTCGGTACAAACAGGCGGCTCACACTCCACGGCCTTCATGGTCACTCTGTACCTGTCCCTCATGAGCATCGGCTCGCCAGGAACTATACCCTCTGCTTGGAGCCCGTAAGCTTTCCTCACAAACTCCATTGTCGTGAATCCTTCACTGACATGCAGCGTCCAGGGACAGATCTCCTTGATCGCCATACCATTGTCGAGCCAGAGCGTTCTCTCGATCTGGTCCGCAGCTCCATAGAACGCTGGCGGGAGCGTCCGGAACGGCCTTGGACGATCCACAAAGCTGGAGGAGACGACGTCCTTGAGCGTGAGCGCAACCCGGAGGAGATTGATGGAGAAGCGCAAGCAAGTAAACTTGTCCCGCATCGACGTCAGTTTCAAAGGCCCCACAAGAACTTGCGATTGCATCTTTGATCCCCGTATCATCGCCCACGCTGCCATCTCCTGGCCTGCCAGAGCCACCCCGATGATCCACGGCACTGGCCCGTAGAACCGCGGCTCCAAGTTGACGACCTTCTCCTCTAACTTCTCTTGCGCATCCTGCAAGAACTGCCGCCTCTCCTCGAACTTAGCACACAGGCGGTTTCCACTCCACAGCATCGGATCGGCGCGAGTGCTACCATCCAAAGAGTCCATCACGATGCTGCGATTGAACTCGACAGTCGTTATCCCAGCAAGCTTGAGCAGCTTCATCCACAGGTTGCAGAAGGCTTGGTCCCAGGCAGACTCGAGGAGCTTCCCGGACTCGTCCATCTCGGCGCTGGATCCCATGAACGCTGTCGTGAGAGACACGATGCTCTCCGCCGGGCTGTTTGGAGCGAAGCCGGCAGCAGCGATCTCATCATCATCGGCGAGCTGTGCGAAAGTTGCAGAGCCAAGGGGCAGCGCCAATGGTAAGATGTGTGAGAGAGCTCTCCGCAAGCCGTCCAGCTCCAACACGGAGAATGGAAACGGCTGTAAGACAGTAGCAGCCCATACCTTGCTCGTGTCAAGCGGTGGATCCACTCTTCTTTTCATCGTACCAAGGAAATGCGCCCATACACGTTTTACCCTAAGTTTTACCTTTTTTATCTTTTTTTCTTTTTCCAGATTCTGGTAAAATCCCATTGCTAATGACAAATCGCGAAAAAATCTTTCAATTCACATAAGACGCAAAACTTGCGCTGTTTGATTCTTCTCTAACCGGAGCTTTAGTCTATTTTACCCGCGTCCTGTGATGAGACGAATCTTCGTAGTATATGCCACGTAGGGTTTGATCATTCCTTTCCCCCTTGATGTTAGAAAGATGGAAGAATATTCTTTAAGTTAATAAAACCCTAAGCCCTAAAGCGCCCCATTTCTCCTCTGGCGATGGTTCTAGCGGCGTTCAGTCCGCGAGGAGATCAGTTTGCTATCGGCGCTGGCGATGGACGATTGAAGGTTCTTCTTCTAGATTTCAGTGTTATTGATTCAAAATATTTGATCTACAGACATGGGATGTTGCCAGTGGTCATGTTTGCGCGGAATTTAGCGGGATAGCAGCGAGTTCTTCTCAAGCTCTTGACGGGCATTTGGCTCTCAACTACAAAACTCTAGCATGGGGTGTTTCCAGCAAGAAGGTTTGCCTATTTCGCAAGGCACAGGAGGCTTCTTCATCCTTTGTTTGTGTGTTAGAAAAAGAAGAAGGCGTCTTTGATTGTTCTAGGAACTGGAGGTGGAGACGTCCTGGCCTGGGATCCCATTCTCGGAGAGCTCACATGGAGGACAAACGATTGCAACACCGGGTAAGCGACTCCCATTTTTTAAATTTTTTTTTCGAGTTTAGCTTGGTTTTGAGCAACTATTCCAGTGGAGTAACCTCCGTGTGCTTCGCGAAGAACCAAGGATCTTTGTTCAGTGCTGGGATAGATGGCATTGTCTGCGAGCTCGAGGTAGCCTCTGGAAAGATTTTGAGCACGTTGCAGTGCTCGAAAAGTTCAATCACGAGTATATCGTCGTCGCCAGGTGTGTGCTTTCGTGAAGCAAAAGCCTTGTTCTGTAAATAAGTGTTCTTGCAGATGCTTCGCTGTTGCTTGTCGCGGCCAACGAGCTGAGACTATTTGATATGAGAACCAGGAAGAGGTTACGAAAGTTTACTGGGCATGCTGTGAGTATTGTTATATTGATTTCTATCCTGGCACATTACGATCTCTTTCTTT
Organism: Selaginella moellendorffii; assembly: GCF_000143415.4. Taxonomy (NCBI): domain Eukaryota; kingdom Viridiplantae; phylum Streptophyta; class Lycopodiopsida; order Selaginellales; family Selaginellaceae; genus Selaginella; species Selaginella moellendorffii. Next base: position 40,576 of record NW_003314436.1, on the reverse strand, counting down.
TTTCTTCTGTTTTTTTCAGTCTTCTGTGAATGTTACTGTGTTTACCGAGGACGGAAGATACGTACTTTCGGCTGCTGTTGGTGAAAGAAACATCGCAGTTTGGGACACTAACGAAGTTGGGAAGGAAGCCAAAGTGACTCTGGCGATGGAGCATCCCGCTGTTGCTCTAGATTCGTGGGGTTTCGAAAAGGATTGCACGGAAAGGAAAATACTGGCAGTCTCAGAAACAGGCGAGGCTTACATATGGAGCGGTCTGAGCTTGGAAGAGCTCGGGAAGGCCGAGCCCGTGCGAGTTCGTGTCGGCTCCAAGAACTCGGGAAAAGCGTCGAAACAAAGCATTCTTCTTGGACGGCTTGTGGGAGCTGGCTCTGTCGTGGTTGCACGGGGTACGACTGTGAGGCCGAGTTTTGAGACGGTGGCACTGCCTGAAGAAGGCGTCATTGTTCTGCCTCCATCGGAGCAGGGAAATCTGTTACTCTCGCAGTCCGAACCGACGATCAAGCGTGGTGGCGATGATGGTAGGATCTTCTTTTCGTGTTCTTATTTACATTACTGGTTTTTCATAAGTTTTGTCGATTTTTCAGCAGTGACTGTGTTGGGAGCAGACAATGCAGCCGACGCAAGCCTTCCTAAGCCTCGAATTGAAGCTGGCGACGTGAAGAAACGAAAGAGGCGCGAAGCAAATGTGGCTTCAGAAGCCGAACCAAGTCAAGGTATGGAAGGTGAGAGTTTTCAGAAGTGAAAGTCCAGGAAGTTCATACATATTTGCCGCTCTAGAGGATAAAGCCGATGGAGCCACTCCAATGGAAGAAGACAAGGACGAGCAAACAATGGAAGAACGTCTCATGGCTTTGGGACTGGTAGAAGACAAACGCACCGAGGGAAATGCGTTTGAGAACGCGGAAGTGGTGCCTCCAAAGTCGGATTCTCTGGAGGTTCTCTTCACGCAGGCAATGCGATCGGACGACAAGAGTCTGATCGAGCAGTGCCTGTGTGTTTCGGATACGAAGGTGAACTTTTAAGTTTTTCAAATGCTTTGTTTCAAACGGTTTGATCATTGAAACTTTGTAGGTGATTACGAACACCGTCAGGTCCTTGAGTCCAAAGGATGCCTGCACTCTTTTGAGACTCGCAATTTCGAGGCTTGAAGAAAGGTAAAACAAGTTTCCCTTTCGTTGTTTTCCTTGGTGTTTATCGTAATTTCAATGTGTGTGTGTGTGTGTAGTCCACGGCGAGGATTGCAGTTACTGCCATGGATCCGGATAACGCTGCTAGAACATGCAAGTTATATTATGTCCAACATTGCCATCCAACCTGTCCTGAAATCTCTCTATCAGGCAAGTCATGAGCTTTTTACATTTTCTATTCAAGCCTGAGAGAGACGAACATGTTCCAGGTTGTGGAGTCTCGTCTTCACATATTCAGACCTTTGCTCGCATTGTCTGGAAGGCTGGATCTGATCGTGGCCAAGGTAAAAGCGGACACAGTCGCTTTTCATGCTCATCCTGTTTTGTTTCAGATCAAGGCAAACGAGACATCCAAGAGCGTCGAGCAAACGGAGGTGGCTACCGCTGTTTACGAAGAAGATGAAGAAGAAGACAGTGATCAAGAGGTGGAGGACGCAATGGCTGACGAAGAGGAAGACGAGGACGAGGAAGGAGAAGAAGAAAGAATGGACGAAGACAAGCCTCACCTGGAAAACGGTGGAAGCTTTTCGGACGACGAAAGTGACCAAAGCAACGATTGATCAACACCTTTTCCCTCTCTTCCTTGGGGTGAGTAAAAGCTTTGGTGTTTCTGCTTGGCTCTCACATCACTCACAAACCTTGTTCGTTGCTTGCACAGGTCAATGCACCAAATTTTGTACTGAAAACACTTTAGACCATCTTCGGCAATGCGTCTCGCGGGTCTTTTTTCTTGTATTAAGCTAATGGAGAAGTTCCAAGTAAGTTTTTTTCATTTTAACAAATCGAAGGCAAGCGAGGAGGACACTGCATTAAATTCTCTGCTCTCGTTGTGCTGGCAAGAGAGATTTGGAGGCCATAGGTGTAATCATGGCACCCAAATTTTTATTGTCACTCGCGACAGTAGCAGCACACACAGACAGACAGACGCGCACAGATGCTAAAACCAAAAAACACTGAAAGAGATGGAAAGAACCAAACCAAAACTAAAGGCGGACTAAAGGAAAAGACCCGCTCGTGTAAAAACCTCCCTTAAACCTCCCCTCGTAACATTCTAAATCCAAGGACGTATGATGCCATATGATACTGTCCCCATACGTACACCTAGTCGCAGCGCTACGTACCTACCAGCCTAGCATCTACAACCCCTGGGTAAAAGAAATGCATGGTAAAAAATTGAGAGTTATCCCGTTTTTTGACGACACGGTCGCCGGTCCCCATCACGCACAGCTTTCAGTGACATTAAAATCCCACAGTACAATAGATACGTTGCATTGTGAGTTCTCACGCTAAGCACCGAATATTTTTTATTTCTCCACCCTTTTCAACGACTAGCAAGGTATATTCTGCTTCCAGTATATTCTGTTCTCGAAAGAATATTCGTCCAATCCTCTGACAGAATATTCTTCTGGAATGTATTGTATGAGAGAGCGTAGGTATCCGTTGCGGGGCTGGGATCGTACGTATGCGTTCGCCTGATTAAACAAAGAAGCAAAGCAAAGTATCAGCTTTACAGAAAAGAGAAGCTTTAGAACTTAGCTCTTTGTTGCCCGTTAGTATCATCCAAAAACTTCTCCGCCACTGCTGCTGCTGTTACTGATGCTCTTCCATTTCTCTCAGATTTTGCGTTGCTTTTTCCAGAGAGATCTCTCTTTTTATTTTCCAATCGTCTTGCTCGAAATATAGTCATTTCCATGTGATTGCTTTCGATCATACAGCTTGATCATACACCTCTACCACAACGTATATGTGTTAATATAGCGAGAAAGAAATTAAAAAAGAGCAAATAGAAAAACCTGGAAGCGATATATAGTCTCTCGACAACACACGTGTGCGCTAGTGTTGAATCCATTTCTTCGCAGGGGAGCGAGGTACCTACGACACAAGCACTCGTCTAGTTAGACAGAGAAGCAAGAAGAGGGGCTAGCTATTCTTTCTCTTTCCTCGCTTTTTTTTCTCTCCTTAGTGTTGATACTTTGGCCTACCTCTTGTCGTGTGATCGCTCCATTGATCGCCAGCAGCAGTGGGGCTCGCCTAATCGTCAATCGCGGTGGGGCTCTTCTCTCGCGCTCGCGTCTACGTAACACCAGCGTGAGCTCTCGAGCACCGCCCTCGAGCCTCTTGAATCAGCAGAAAAGCACTGTTCTCGTCGTTTTAGTCAGCTGTGATGTCGATCTGCTAGCGGCTGCTGGAGCACCTTTTTTTCTTTTCACCCCCGGAACGGTTTTAAGGATCTCTAAACTCTGCTTATCATCCCCCTGTTCCCTGCTTCATGCGCTCTTAAACCACGCTTGCACTGTGCGAGCTCCTCTCTCTTATCCTCGCCTGGCGGTGAGAGTTTCCACAGCTCTTCTCGGACATATAAATATCATGGAGGCAGCAGCAGCAGCAGCAGCAGCGGTGACAGATCGAGGATTCGGACGCTCTGGAGTGCTGCGCGTGTTCATCATTCTCATCAGCACCTGTGTGGCATCAGGTTAGAGAGCTCCAAACTTAATGCCTTCCCTCTCCCCCTCTATCCACATACCTTTCACTGTTCATAAGGGGGCTTCTTCTCGCAGCTCCAAGGAACTCCTCGACTGTTCCAGGACAGTTTTTCCTCCGAGTGATTGAGTTTTTATCCCCGCCACGAACCGACCATGGTGCTCATAACTTCGCTCTTTCTTGTGTCATAACGCAGGAACTTCTGGATTCGTTGGAGTCAATGTAAGGTACCCCAAGCTCGAAGTTGAAGCTGGCCGTCTCCCAAAAGCAGAGCTTGTCGTGGATCTTCTCCAAGTCCTCCAAGTCCGGTACATCAAGCTGCAGGGCGATGTTCATCCCTCGATTCTTCGGGCCCTGTCCGGCTCGAAAATTCAGGTTCTTCTCACTGTTCCCGACCAGTCCATTCCAGCTCTTGCTCAGTCCCAGAATGCTGCCTCAGAATGGTTCGAAGCAAATATCCTTCACCACTTTCCATCGACGGAGGTCACGGGTATCGTACTGGGGTCGGAGCTCATGACCAAAGATCCCTCTTTTGCTGGAGATCTCATCGAAGCCGGCAGAAAAATCCGTTCTTGCATCGCAGCGGCGGGTTTAGATCAGGAGATCAGAGTGTCGGCTTCGCTGTCCATGCAGATGTTCTCGCAGTGGGGCCATAAACCATCCTCGGCAGCCTTTGAAGATTTCTACCAGAGCCACTTGCGCGAGCTTCTCGACTTCCTGGCTCCCAAAGGCTCGTACTTGATGATCAATGTAGACCCCTTCGAAGCTCACCTCCATGATGGTTTCGCTCTCGACTTTGCCATGTCGTCGTCCACCGCTCAGGAACTTCTCGATGAAGACACCAAAGCTGGCTACACCGGCTTGCTCGACGCCGCTGTCGACTCCGCCTACAGTGCCATGGAAAAGCTCGGCTTTTCAAACATTCCGGTTGTCGTTGGTGAGATCGGCTGGCCATGGAAGTCATCTGGATCCGAAAGTGACCCCCTCTCGACCGCAACCGTTGAGAACGCTGCTCTCTTCGCTCAAAGCCTCGTGAAACGGATCCAGAGCGACAAGGGGACCCCGCACAAGCCAGAAGCCAGCATCCGTGTCTACGTCCACGAGTTCTTCGACATCGTTGGCCCTGCTGATGATAGTCGTCGACGCTATGGACTTTTCAGCACGAGCCAGGTCCCGCGGTACAGCTTCCACTTGAGTCCCGGAGTCTCGGAAGCTGAGATCTTGATGCGGAGAGTCCTCGCTGACAATGGCACCAATGGTACCGCTGTCGCACCACCCTCCGGTGGAACTGGAACTGGAAGTGGCCAGTTTTGCGTTGCTGCTCCAGGAGCATCTGATAACGTGCTCTCCGTTGGCCTCAACTGGGCCTGCGGCCAAGGGAACGCCGACTGCACGCCTATCCAACAAAACGGTGCCTGCTATCTCCCGGACACTTACGCCGCGCATGCGTCTTACGCCTTCAACAGCTACTACCAGAAGAATGTTGGCGCTGGAGCAACATGCGATTTCCAGGGAGCCGCAATGCTGACGAGCACTGATCCAAGTAAGCTTTTGTTTTAGTTGCCTCAGCTGGCTGGTGTTGACGGTAGTCTTCTCTCTCTCTCTCCAGGTCATGACAGCTGCATATTCACGTCAAGGTAGAGTGGTTAACCGATGTGTCAAAGCTTACCTTTGAGCGTGGTTTCGTTTGTTTGCATCTTTGCAGTGGGAGCTCGGGTGGCGGGGCTGGCACGGGTGGTGGCAGCACCAGCGGTGGAACAACAGGACCATCGTCATCGGGTGGCATCCTCCAGCCATTTAATCCGTCGAGCAATACATCGAGCGGGGAAGCTTTGCATGCGACGATGGGAGCTGCTTTCATGCTCGCAGTGCTGGTTTGGACTTGGAGATTCTGCTTGTGAGTTTCAAGACTTTTGTAGTGATGGGAAGGGAGCGTTCGTTGTCCGTCCGTTTGCTTAGAAGCTTTAGCTACTTCGTCTTAACTTGTACCACGGCCTGTTACAGTAGATCATGTTTAGTCCCATGGGCCAACCAAATCCTTCTTACCTTTCAGAGTTTTTGAACTCGTTTTTTTTCGCCACACCAGAAACTCTGGTACGTAGTCCGGTTGGTGAAGAACAGATGACGCTTACGTCCAAAATTACGACGTTCACTCCGGACAGTAGTGTTAGCCACTGTGGCATGCTTGTCGTTATCGATCTCTTGGTAGGTTCCAGCTTTGAGGACCAACTTGGATCTTGGGGGCCACCTGTGAAACTCCCCAGAGCTTTCATAATCGTCCTTGTGAGTTTTATCTTTTGCCAAAGCAGCAAGCTAAAAAGATTCCCACACTTTGCATACTAGAGGAAGCAAAGTCTTCGCGAAACAATGGCTTTTTCCCTCCTCAGTGGCCATTATCATAGATCCCGCCCGCATTCGAGCCTATTTTTCTTGATAACTTCTGGATTCACTGAAAGCTCCTTCTCCTTCCCTGTGCTTTCTTGTTCATCGTTGACGATGGTAGTCTATGAAACGTAAGCGACTGTGCAGCCACCATTTACGAAGGACTCGTCCTCAAACTTGGCCACGTTGGGATGCTTTCGCAAGATTGAGATCACTGCCTGTTTCAAAGCACCTGTTCCGACGCCATGAATGATGAAAAGCACTGATCCCGGTTCTCTCTCTGCTATAACCATGCGAACGACTTGGATAGCGTCCTCCACTGTCATTCCCCGCAAATCTACTGTATTCTTCGACGTTTGGATTGCAGGCCCGAATTTAAGTTCCGTAGTTCCCGATTCGGGAAGGAATGGAGCAGGCTTCTGTAAGATAAAAAAACAATACTAGCCATCAACTCCAAACAAAACATAGAAAAAAAGAGATCTGACTGTACCTTTGCCTGTTTAACAGGACTGCCCTGGGCTGTGAGCATCAGCTCAGTGGTCTTGACGCGCATTTTCATAGTTCCAAGTTGAACCATCAAATGGCCACTATCGTCGGCAGGCTCAAGTACAGTTGCCGGCTTTTTCCCCAGCCTCCGTATGATAACTCGTTCTCCTACTCCCGGCAAAGGCAAATAACTATTGCTCGGATTTTGTTCTTTGAAGAAAGCGCCATAGTCGTTCACTATGGTGGTGATTGAGTCCTGTGCAGTTCGCAATGTAAATGCCTTGCCACCGCCACTGTTATTACTCAAGCCTTCTTTATACCTGGATATCACTGCCTCCATCTTGTTTTTTGCTTCAGTGACGTGCTTGCTCATCGAAGCTAGTTCCTGGCGTTTTGCGGCAATTTTTCTCTTGTCCAGGTCGTCAACTTCAAACGCGATCTGGAGAGAATGAACACAGAATTAGCTACTTATTATTGTGGCTGACAGGAATCCGCTTACTTCGTTGTGCAGTGTCTCTATATCAGAAAGATACACTGCTGCTGTGCAGGCATGGTCCTCTTCTTCCTCGGACTGCTTCATGAGCTGCAGCATAAGATCGCTCTGACGACTTTTAAGTCCCGACGGTGTCAGCTTAGTCAGCCAGTAGCTTGCACGGCTGAGGATATCCGAGTCGAACTGAAGAGACTTCGCAATGTTGACAGCATTTGACTGTCCAGGAAGTCCCCAAAGAACTCGGTAAGTTGGCCGAAGCGTTTCTAAGTCGAACTCCACAGACGCATTTTCAAATGGCAAGTCCTGGTCGTGGATTGGAAGGGTCTTCAGCGAAGCACTATGCGTGGTGACGATGCATAGATGAACCGTTTTGGCGAAATACTTGAGCACAGCAGTAGCCAGAGACGATCCCTCGGCCGGATCAGTGCCACCTCCAATCTCGTCTATCAGCACCAGAGACTGAGGACCACTTGCTTCGGTAATCTTGCACAGACGCCTCATATGACCACTAAATGTTGACAAATTCTGCTCCAGCGACTGAAGAAAGAAAAACTCAGAAGTCAGAAACCATTTTAGCAAGCGGATCACGCACCTGAGAATCGCCAACATCGGCAAATATACGATCAAACCACGGGAGTCTGGGATTTCCTGAAGCAGGCAAGTATAGTCCCGCCTTCGCCATAATAGAAGCAATTCCCAGCGTCTTCAAAGCTACAGTTTTCCCACCGGTGTTTGGACCAGAGATGATAACGATCTTGACTCCGTCTCTCACCTTGATGTCAATCGGAACAGGAAAGTTATCTCTGTCCAAACCTTTTTCCAGTGCAGTCTCAAGCAATAGAGGGTGCCGAATCTCCTCAATGATCACTCCCTTCGACTCGCTTTTACTTTCGAAGAACGCGGGCTTCACTGCTCCAAGCCACTTCGCATGCTTCGCTCGAGCACAGGCTAAATCCAACAGCATGATTGCGTTGAGCTGCTCAAGGATGCTTGCTGCGGAGGCGGCAACTCTGGACGCAAGCCTTCTGCAAATCGCCACTTCTTCTGCTCTTTCAGCTGCCGAGAGCTGTATCTCCAAATTGTTTAACCGAAGTGCCGGCTCTGGTTCCATGAACAGCGTCGCACCAGTGTTGCTAGAATCCAAGACCACGCCTCCAGGAAGTAGAAACTTGTGTGACGCTCTCACAGCAACGCAAAGCCTGGCTCTTCTGGTGGTGATTGTCATCGAGTCGATCCCTCCGGCATCTATCACCATTCTCGCTGTTTCCTTCAGTAAAATATCGAGCTCGGTCATGTTGGCCTGCCTTTGGCGACGAACTTGCGAGAGCTTCGTGCTCGCCCTGTCGAGAACGATCTCTCTCTTCGAATCCAAACACTTGTCGATGTCTTCTCGCAGCTCGCTGCAAAGCTCCAGGCCTTGCATGATCCGTTGTAGTGGAGAAAGTTCCAAACGTTCTAGCTCCAGACCACCACCACCTTTCGCGAAGAGTTGATCGTGCAAGCGTCGAGCGCACTCTAGCGTATCCTTGACCGAGCAAAGCTCTCCAACATTGCAAAACTCTCCGGAGATGGCCGCTTCCACGACCTTCGTCACGTCCTTAGCACCAAGAAACCGAAGAGTCCCGGCCAGCTTGTGAGCATCCGCTGTTTGATCTTGCAATCCCTCGCTGTCCTCTCGATTCTTCCCGACTGGAAGATTGGAGCCCCGAGCAGCAGCAACACCCATGGGCGTGGCACAAAACCTGGCGATTTGCCGACAAACCAGCGGCCATTCCAGCAGCCCCAGCGCCTCAGCCTCCACGTCCATCTCCAGCGGCTGCTGAAGAACAAAATTCCCATCCTCGTCGCTTCCATAGCCGTTATCTAGCCCCCTGGAGCTCCGAAATCCCTGAGCCTGGCAATTTCTAAGCCGCCGCACGGCATAGCTCCTTCTCGCGCTGCTCGCAAATCTAGAAGGCCATCGATGGCACGGGAAATCAATCAGACAGCCTGCCGCGAGCAGCATTCTCCAAGAATTTCGACTAACCTGCGCTGGATCTCATTCCCGCCCACCTACGCTACGCTCGCGGAGAAAACAATCCCCATACACTAGGGTTCTAGCAAAATAAAATAACGGTGGAGAGATTCGAACACCCGACGTATCATCCATTCAAATCAAATGAGCGAACAAAAATTATTCCATGGTTGGATAAAAGTGAATAATTAAAAGGCTTTGTTGAGAAACATTCTCTCCCAGTAAAGCATCGTTTCCCTCTCGACGTTTCTTTCCTTTACAGCGTCCGTCGTGTCCTATAAGTTGCAATTCGATGATCTTGGAAGTTGATTCGATGACCCTGGAAGTTTTAGAATTGTCTATAGGAAAAACCAAGAACACCGTGTAAGTTTGGTGACCGAATTTAAGAGAAACATACCATTGCTGCATCTTTCTAAACTCGGTCAGCACCGGGTAGATGTTCTCGAATGCTTCGTAGATCTCATCCCGGACCTGTGGAAAAAAAGGAGCTCCAAGGAAGAGAGCTTCGTTACCTCCATCTCTCTGCGTTTTTTACTGGTTTTACCTTTGCACCAGTAAGCACAATCTTTCCAGAGACGAAGATCAGGAGCACGATCTTAGGCTGCTTCATTCGGTAGATCAATCCGGGGAACAGCTCTGGTTCGTACTGCACAAAACTTTAGTGATAAGACCCGCAAAAGAGAAAAGAGTATAAGTGTGACAAAGGAAGCACGACTTACGCTTGAGAAGTGACCGTGAGCGTACGCCAGGCCCTCCAATCTGATCGGGAACTTAACGTCGCAGGAGCCAACAATGTTCTGGATCTTAAAATCCTGCGATCATGGACGTTACTAAGTTTGAGCTCAGACCACAATGTGTTTTCTTCTTCATACTTTAAACTGTGCGGGGAATCCCAGCTTTTGGATGATACGAGCATACTGCAAGAACGAAAACCATGAGTCCCATTGTCGAAGAAGACAGCGTCAAGCATTTACCTTTCTTGCTGCGAGCTTTGATTGTTGTTCGCTCTTGGCTCCAGTGCAAACCTACAAGCAAGCCGTTAGTAAGAATCACAGCGCCAAAATCGAGACAAGCTACCATCTTTCCCGACGCAAAAATCAGCGCTGTCGTCTTGGGCTCCCTTATTCTCATGATCACGGCTGCGAAACGCTGTTTCCAGAGCGTTAAGTTAGAAAACTTCCTCTCTCCCACAAACCTTGGGGTTATACTCGGCATTCCTCGCGTGAAGAGCAATGGTTTTCAGATCTAGTTTACAATCCATGTTCACGGTCGAGACAATGTTCCTGAAAAGAAAGAAAAGACCCCAGCTTCCATTACAATCTTGTCACCACAAACCCAAGTACCACTCACTGTAAGGTCGGAATGATCCCAGACGGATGCTTGGCAAGATCCACCGGCTCAGTGCCCTCTAGAATTTGCGCCATGGGTCAAGAACAAGAGATTACCAGCGCTGGCGAAATCAAGCGCCGAAACGCAGAGAGGATTGCGATTTGCGAGGTCGTCGAGCAGGCGCCGCCGCGGCAGCTCAAGATCCAGCGCTAGGGTTTTACGCGCCGCCGCAAACCTTGGAAGAGTGGAGATTTGGGGGCGCCGCGGCCTCTTTCTTTGTGGCGCACTGCTCGAGCCCTAGAAAAAGAAGGAAGGATTTAAGGAGGATGGGAGGATATATATAGAGCGCGCCCTGGAGGGCGGTTTATATACTTATGCCCCTTTGGAGAACACAAAGAAATGAGAAGGGCAAGGGCAATGCCCTCGCGTGTATGGGCTTGGGACTATTTGACAGAGACAGATTCCGTCCATCATGTCCGTACCTCAGCCTATCTAACGGACGTGGTGGGACAACGAATCGAACACGCGTGTAGTGTTGCGAGGGACGTGGACCAGTGGCACCGTGCCACGTGTGTTTTCTAAAGCCCTAGCGTGGAAGCGCTAAAGTGGAGGTAGAATGCTGGATCGATCGGCGAGAGTGATCTCGGCGGTAGGAGAGTGATCGCAGGCTGGGAGTGTGATTGATCGCTAGGCGCGGTCGATCGGCGGCGGCTCTTGCGCGATGAGGTGAGATTCGAGCGCGATTTCTCACGATGCAGAGCCAGCCGTCGCAGATCCATCTTACTTTCAGCTTGAATGTGGAGATTCTGTCGAGGCTGGCGCAGTGGAGGATCGACAGCCTCACTCCCAATCTCTGCTGGAAATCAAACAATTTTAAGATGGGTGTGTGGACATGGTAAATTTTTTTCCTCTAGAACAGTAGAACACACGCAATGTATGTGATTTCTTTTTCTTTCCAGGCGCTTGCAGATCAAAAAATGTGGGCCTTTGCATGTCTGGCTTTTCAAGGAACACTCGGATCATCCAAGCGAGCAAGTGCCAACTGTAGCTTTTGTTCTTCGTGTCCTTCATGGACCAGGTCTACGTCAAGTCGTCCAGTCTCAAGGTACTTGGTGACTATAGTTTGATCGAAAACCTTTACTTGGATTGGATTTAGCAGTGAATGACAAGACTTTCCTCACGAACGAGTACCACGCTTGGTCTGTGGAGACTGCGATCCATGGAAAGTTCGTTGTGGAGGTCGAGTTTATAGACATGAAGTGTGGCTCGCAAGCCGTAAGTTTCTCTCTAGAACACCATCAGCATCGATCTCAAAGTCGTGAGTTTTCTTTTTTCTTTGGTGATTTTCCATCCAGGGTGATCCTTTCTACTTCACTCTAGGAAAATCGATCCAGCCCGCCGCTCACCAGGCCGCGCTGAGCTGCTTGAGCTACATGCTAGACAGTGGCGTCCACACAGACGTGACGATCACAACGCCGAGCGGAAGCATTGGAGCACACTTGGCGATCCTGGCGACGCGCTCTCGAGTTTTCCAGGTGATGTTCTCGCACGACTTGAGAGAGAGGAAGACTTTCACGATCGAGATGGAGGACATGTCGCTGGAATCGCTCAAGGCACTTCTAGCGTATCTCTACGGCAGCATCAATCGCCCAGCGTTTCACAAGCACCGGATGGCTCTCCTCGCCGCCTCGGACAAGTATGATATCGAGGATCTCAAGCAGGCATGCGAGGAAAGCTTGATGGAGGATATAAACTCGGACAACGTTCTGGAGAGACTACACAACGCGTGGATGTTCCATCTTCCAAACTTGAAGAAGGTAACTATCTTCTTGCTGATCTTTCCTGTAACTTCTCTCGCGCTTTGTTTCACAGGATTGCATGAGATACCTCTTCGAATTCGGCAAGATTCACGACATTCGTGCTAATTTCGACCAATTCCTCCACTCTACTGACAAAGAGCTTCTCATTGAGATGTTCCAGGAGGGTTTAAATGCCGTACACTTTTAATTGGTTGCTTTAATGTTTTGTAATTTTGTATATGTATGCTTAAAAATATTCCAAGAATGCTTTTGTAATTGCTAGAGATATTATCACACCGATAGAGTTTGGTGATAATACTCCTCGAGTTGATTGTTCGCACCACCCAAATGTACGTGAGCGCACCAACAATGCAAATTGTACAGCGTGTTGATTGTTCCAAGTCTGTGGTAACACTAACAAAAGTTATTCCCAACTCAACAGCGTGATGATCTATGGCAAGACTAACAAAAATTATTCCCAAATGTATGGAAACTAAAGTGTGTTGATTGTTCTAAGAATAAACCTTGTAGTGTCAGGTAAAAGAAAAGTGTTCTCAACTACCAATGCTCGGTGATTAAGAGTATGCACGAAAGTTTCTACTATCCATGTACGTTAGTACATATACTCTTGGTTAGGTCAGGATTCTTTCGATTGAATGTACCCTTGATCTTGAACTTCTTCCAATGATTTAGTATGCTCTTGAGATAGAAGACAAGCCTTCGGAAACTTGGGAGCCGAAGCTTCCAGCTCTGCAAATTGGCGAGCTTGACAAAGCAGGCAACGATTTTTCCTAGTTGATAGCAGACATCCACCAAATTGTTTGGCTTGATGCTTGTTGAAACATATTAAAGCATGGAAGAACACTCGCTGGGGGAAATAGTTGAAATATATTTTGGAAAGCATAAACCCCGTCAAACTTGTTGGCAGCAATCTAAAGCTCTTCGTCTACTTTCTCGTGCAAAGTTCTGCCACAAAATGGGATCTGATTCTCTCAGCATGAAAATGAAATAGTGGATGTGCAGTCATAGAAGGTACCTTTGTGTCATGGTGGGGGTTAGTTGTTGACAAGGTCTCATTGCACGAGAGCCTGTACAAGGGACGATAATCAACTAAACCTCACTCTTTTCTAATGCAGCTGAATTTTTTCAATGGTAGTAGCTATCAAGATCTCACTGTACATTAGTTCTGTACATGTACATGGATCATGGAAGCTAATGTACGTGCTCATTGTGTTTAAGTCTAAGATTATAGACGACTGGACATTGTTCCCAGCTACATTATAGATAGAGTGAATTTCTATGTAGGATCAACAAGACTCGTCCAACCAGCAGACCCACGGGATGACAGCTTGGGTACTTTATTTGCCGGCAATCTCCGGTTTCACACGACAAAATCACACAAACTACCAACTTTGTTAGAATTATATTCCTAGTGCCCGCGTCAAACTTCACGGCGTACAAGGACCTAATCCACTCCCAAAAAGCACCTTTGCCAAAACTATTTGGCTTTGGAAGAGATCTATCCGACTACTTTCCAGAACATTTTTGGTTTTTGGGACCCTTCTCCTCGCTGGGAAGTCACAATCCGCTCGAGAGCTCCGTTTAAACGCCCCCACAAAACAAGCGTGGAGAGCGTCCAAGTCGAGTTGTCGTGTGGGTAAATTGACTGGTCTTTAACCTAGAGCCCGTCAACCTCCAGATTGTGTAGGCCGCAATCGCACCGTCACGCTGTGGAGGATGATGGCATCGTAGTAAAAGTCAATACGTGGTGCTGTAGGTGTTTCATTGACGGGCTGCCTACTTGTCCAGTCAAATAAATATCCCCACCATGGCTCCACTGCAACCAAGAAAGCTTCAAGAAAGAGTACCTACTCGTGAGCTCCAGGTTGATATCATAATTCCTTGAAGAAAAAGGGAGAGGAGAGTGCTAGTTTTTCCTGGTTTATATCATAAGTTCTTGGAAGAAAGGAGGAGAGGAGATTGCTAATTCTTCCAGGTTGATATCTTAACTTTTTGGAAAGAAGGAACCCTGAGAGGATGGGATCATACTATCTCCAGATCAACACCGAGGAGCCCGAGGTGATCAAGCCGGCATCGCCCACCAAGAAATGCGCGCTTTACCTCAATAATTTCGACCAGCAAGTGTTCTTCCACGTCGAGATGCTGCTGGTGTACGATGTTGGTCACGGGGAGTATAGCATCCAGCTGGGTGACGATCTTCGTGACGATGGCGGAGCTATGATCGAGAGCTTCCCCGAGGGCCTTGAGCAAACCGTTCTGGTTTACTACCCGGCGGCGGGGAGGTATCGGATCA